>NC_140811.1:475000-770000 GCF_050613455.1 Vespa mandarinia
GACTTTTTTGTCTCACCGAACGAAGCAGTTTTCTCTCTCTCTCTCTCTCTCTCTCTCTCTCTCTCTCTCTCTCTCTCTGTGTTATCTCTTTCTCTTCTTAATTTCGTTCTTAATTTCATACACGAAAACTTGTCTTATTTATTTTTACCAAGTGGTAATTTCTTATTAGAAATTAATATGTCTCGGAATAGCGGAAGAAAAGTAGATACAAAAGGGAAGGAAGGAAAGAAGGAAAAAAGAAAAAAGCGAGATCAAAAACGAGAGTGATGAACGATGCTAGTCAATTAGTACCCACGAGAAAGCTACGTCGGGTTGTAGCTTAAGGTACTGCTATGTTGTAACTCGCAGAAACGTCGAGAAAAACGGTGGGAGAAATAGAGTGAAAAGCGACTCGACTGTGAAAGGGTTGTGTAAGAACAGAAGGAAAGAAAGAGAAAGAGAGAGAGAGAAAAAAAGAAATGGTCGGTGACGAAGGTATCCACTTTAAATAGCTACAATGTTCTATGTTACAATGCAAAGAGAAAAAGTGTGCGTGAGAGAGAGAGAGAGAGAGAGAGAGAGAGAGAGAGAGAGAAAGAAAGGGAGAAAAACAGTACTACAACGAGATGCTGAAAATTGCAGAGACGATGACACGATTGTCTTGTTCTACGTTGCTGCTGAGATAGTACCGATACTCGAATAATTAAATTCGTATGAGTCCCGGGAAGAGACGAGAAAAAGAGCTATATCGAACCACCGTTTGAGGTCATGGTAACATTCTTTTACTCTCTTTTTCTCTCTCTCTCTCTCTCTCTCTCTCTCTCTCTCTCTCTCTCTCTCTCTCTCTCTCTCTGTCTCTTTTTTCTCTCATCATCTACAAAATTCGATTCCCAATGCGGCTTTATTTAACAGAGAGACACTGTAAATGATTACCAATGTCGTTTTCGACGTACTTGTGAGTTTCTCCGTTATCTCATTAATAAATGGTAGTTCCGTTACAGAACTCCTTTTCTCGAATATATTTTGTAGTGATATCGAATGTAAAGATACCTCGATACGGAATGTTTTTTATTTATTTATTTTTTTTTTCTATTTTGTTTCTTTTTTTTGTGACGAATGTATTACAGAAATGATTAATATCGTAATGGTTCAGGTTAATCAATTCGTATCGTACAAAAAATGGAATATATGACTGGTGCTCTTCAATATTCTATGCAAATGAGCTTAGGAAGATAATGATTGGAAAACCGTACGATCCTTTTTCGATGTCATTTGCATGTTATTGAAAAACGGCGCGGCCCCTTTGGTATTACATTTCGCCCGATTTATATCATCGCTAAGCTCATTGATATGTACTTTTTACGAGCGATATCACTTGTATAAATGAATGAGAAAAAAAAAGCGAGGGAAAAACAATGAATGAGAACGTGGCTTGTCGTATTGGTTCTATATTTCTACGGTCGTTGGTAAAGAGCATTTAAAGAGTTTCGTTCTCGAGCACACAACACTGCCCTTCAAAAGGAAAAAGAAAAAAAAAGAAAAAAAAGAAAAAAAAAAAAGAAAAGAAGGAAAAAAAAGAAAAATCAGGAAGGAAGGGAGAATTTCGCCTAAGAATAATCGAGCGATTATTCTCTTCCCTTTGTTTCATCTTGTCTGTTTTTTTTCTTCTTGCTATCCTTTTATATCGTCTACTCATCATCACCGTCATTAAATTAATATTATTATTTATTTTCGCGCAAAATCAATTGAGAGATTTTCCTCCTTTCGACCTCGATACACCACCTATTCATCGCTTTATGTTCGTTGGTTTTTAATTATCGCGTTCCATTAACCGATATCCGTAGGACGACAGTATTGCTCGCGGAACCACTTTTCATTTAATTATCGCGATCATCGGGAAAGTTTCTTCGGAAAAAGTAATCGAGAGTACTTTCCTTCGGATATACTTGTTCTTTTTTCTTTTTCTTATCTCGTTTTAAACATTTTTTTTCTCTTTTTTTCCTTTTTTTATCATCATCATCATCATCATCGTCGTCGTCGTCGTCGTCGTCGTCGTCGTCGTCGTCGTCGTCGTCGTCGTCGTCGTCGTCGTCGTCCGTCGAAGCCGATAGGAAAACAAAATTCGATCGATCGCCTTCTCCGCCGTTTATTTCGACGATGCATCGGGAATCTCGATTTTCCGCAAAGTTAAAAAAAGTTTTTAATTAGTTTAATTAGTTCCCGTTGCGTCGCGTACCTCCTGCGTGTTTATTTTAAATGTCAGAAAATATGGTTTATAACACTGCCACAACACACAATTTTCAGTTAAAATCCACGGAAAACGAATTTTCCCTTTTCCCCGCCATCGCCATCATCCCTATCGCACGATCATCGACTTTACAAAGCTAATTAACGGGACACGATCATTGCATTCACGTTGAAAGTCTAAACTGATAGCGAGAATATGTGTGTATGCCGTGCCTGTACGTGAGTTACGCCTGATGCGCATTAAAATACGATAGCGATATATGAATATACATATGTATACATATATATATATATATATATATATATATATATATATATATATATATATCAAAATAGGTACGCGCTGCGATATCAGCGTACGAGAAGAGTTGCGACTAATGTTAATAATAATTTATACTGCTTACGGTTAGTCACGAGTATCCACAAGCCAAAGAGGTGGAGCTAGTAACAAAATTTCAAGCGATTACTAATTATTATTATTATTATTATTATTATTATTATTATTATTATTATTATTATTATTATTATTAATATTAATATTATATAATTATTTTTATTATTATTATTATTATTATTATATTATTGTCCTCACCATCGTCATAGAAAATCGTTTTTATTATCGTCGAAAGAATCGACGTTGCTCAGCCGACGCCGAGCCGTTTATATTCGTTCATCTCCTGTTATTGAGCGTTCGAGACAATTAATCATTCTGCTCCGTACAAAACGTGATAACGTCAAGTCCTCGCCTAGAATATTTCGCATAGTATTTCTGTACGCGTTCGCCGCCAAAAGAGGTGCGTTTTAAAGATAAAAGAAAGTCTGAAGAAGAAGAGAAGGCGGAAGGAAAGGGAAGCAATGGTATTTAATCGATAGATCGAAATATCTTGTACGTGCATATAGTATATATATACGCGTATTAAAATATACAAGGAGTCTCCTGACAAACGTTTTAATCGACTCGATTAATCTAAAATTACTATCTATATATATATATATATATACATATAAGAAGATAATTATACTATACATCGCCAAGCGCACGTAATGAAAAAGAAAAAAGATAAAAAAAAGAAATAATCTTGTTAAAAACGAGTCGATCTAAATGAGGCACCTTCTATATAGATTACGTAATGTAAGTACGTATGCACACGCATATATTTTTTGGAAAATTCAATGAAAAGCAATGTGTTATTTATTATGTTTTAGTAATTCCAACGTCGATACGTCGTAAGAAAGAACGATGGAAGGAACGAATGTTCGGAAGAAAAAGCGTCGCAAGTTTTCGAACGTTTTAATCGTCCATATCGGACAATAGCGAATACATTGAGAAAAAAAAAATGTATTTTCGTTGTTCTTTCGAGTTGGAACGCGTTAGGATTTCCCGATCGGTGGTGATCGTAACTCGCGAGGATACTCCCTCGATGTCCTCCTCTTCGGATTTAGAAATGTCGACCAAGAAAAAAAAAAAGAAAAGAAAAAAAAAAAAAAAACAGAAAAAGAAAAAAAAAATGATACTTTGCTCGGTCCTAATGCGTCGAATAAAAAATAAATTCGAGCGAGGTATCATTGTTTTCTCATTCGATAAATCGATGGAACTTAGTAAAAGGTAATCGATACAATTATTACTTATTAGATATTTAAGCGATTTATTCTGATTATTTGAAATTTCTTCTAATAATCAAGTCGCTATGTAATAAGTAGATAATTGTATTGTCGAGCCTATAATATAATTTTTCATTCCAAAGATTAATAGCAAAGCGTTATTTTAGTCGGGCCTTTTTGTATAATAACCATTTCGCGAATGAGATATTGTAGTAGCGACGATCGATATTAAAAGAGAACGTACTATTTTATCCATAGGAGGGCGAGCTTTTTTACTATAAATGAAAAATAATAATATCTACCGTGAAATATAATCGCGAGTATCGGATAATAAAAAAAATTTGTCAAAAAGAGAAACATTTTAAGCCGATTATATATCAAAGAATTACTCAAAAGCGAGAAATCGATTACCGTCGATAAAGGGGATGATTTTGATTTGAAGAGCGACCCCATTTTGGACCAGTCCTCTTTACGAAAAAAAACGTCGCGGCTAGGTAAAGGCACTTACCAAATGCGCGTATCGATAACGCGCAAGATACACGTTCCTTAGGTTTTAAACGATATTATCTGCCCGATACCGTCTCTACTATGAGAATGTTTGAAAGAGAAAGAGCGATCGATTTATTTCTAATCGTCAGGGATATGTATGACCAACATTCGATAAGTATGCGTCCGTGAGAATGAGAGAGTGAATGAGAGAGAGAGAGAGAGAGAGAGAATGAATAAGAGATCAAACTTAAAGAAAAATATGATAAGAAAAGCAAGAGGAAGAAAATACCGTCAAGTCGGTATCGTCGCATTTATTTCTGTCTGAAATAAATCCATTAAAATAATTATTATAATTATACCATTTGTCGTTACCACTTACTTTCCACACACACGTCACTGTCCCATTATATTTATTTCAGATTATTTCTTCGTCAATGCATCGATACAACTTTTTAGGTGTACGCAGGTAATACGTTCGTAACGGGAATAATTACTTGAGTCTTTTATTAATTTCTTTTTTTTTTTTTTCTTTTTTTTTTTTTACAATACGCATGAATACACGAGACACTTTTTAATACGTTTCAATTATGTATTTCATGTAAATACACTTCTCTTCTTATAATCGAATAAACGCATCTCTACGATCTCGAAAATGTTAATCGTCTACGAAAGGACTTTGTGTAAATCTACGAAAGCCCCTTTTGCGAAAATAACGGCACAAGAAATACATAATCGATTAAACGGTAATCACATTACGACACGACAAGAAAACCTCGAGTATAAATGTTTGATCGCGGATTATCGTGCTTTCCATTTTAGCATATCATTGCAATTATATGTGCACGATAAGTTCATAGGATTAAACGCAATTCCATTTGATCAAATCCTCTCTGAAAAGTATAACTCGAAAAGAGAACAAAGTTTTCCAATTAAATTCTTACGAACGAATAGTTTCGCGGATCCTCTCGAAACGAGGAAATAAGTGAATACGAGAACGCGATCGTCGTCGTTTCTCGTTTCTTCGTCGTTTGTTGTCGTCCATCGAAAGCCAAATGTTCCTTCTCGAGAAGAGAGACCAAAGAATACCGAACACCGATAAATTATAGCGTTTAGCAATGTGTACAAATATAGAGAGTCGTCGAAAGAAATATATAAACGTGCCTGATGATAAATATATATATATTTGATATATTTGCTTCTGTGTGATCAGATATACATATATATATATATCGTTATGAAGGAACTTCTACAACATGACTCTCTTCTACCTCTCTACCCTTCTCTCTGTCTCTCTCCCTCCTTCTCTGTCTCTCTTCGTCATCATTGCGAGTTTTTTTTAACGAGTGCATAAGGCCGCCCGTTTTTTATTTTCTTTTTTTTTATGTTTTTTTTTTATTTATTTATTTTTTTTTTCTTTTTTTTTTTTAATAAAAAGTACATATCACGCGGTTGCAACGCTAATATTCCGAGCTAGTATAAATCGAAGCTTTTTCTTGATCATACCGAGCGATCCACGATTCTCTCTAACGATACAAGAGAGACGATTACAAAAATATTCATATATTGTACACGAGTATCCTAATGTTATCTTCTTCGGCCAGCAATCATACCGTTCTATCATCGAAGCTACAACGCGTTGGTTAGAATATCCAACATCGTCACGCGACACCGAAGCATTTACTATTTTCTTTTTTTTTTTTTTTTTTTTTTTTTCATTTTTTTCGATTTTCTTCTTTTATACTGTCGTTTAACTTTCAAAGCGATAGGTACGTTTCTGCGATACACGAATGCACAACGACGTTAATAATTATAAAATAACGCGACTCGCGCATTAGTTATTATATCAAAGTCAAGGAAAATATCAAATCTATATTCGAATGACATGACGCTTTCGTCCTACGTGATTTATGAAACACGTTCGTTAGAAAAACGGTGCCTCTTTTTCTTTTTCTCTTAGCTATATCTTTCTAAATATCCTTGAGATTATATTCATTCGATTGAACCGAAAAAAATCGATCGATAAACGTTGCTACGTGTGATTTAGTCTCGAAAAGATCGTGTAATATATAGAAATAGAAATTGAAATTCACGAATTCCTACGATTGTAACTTTCATCGTAAAGACTATTAAAAATACGAATCGCGAAAAGCGAGCTGTTTCGAAAAAGTAGAATCGTTGTAAGATCTCGCTGCTACTCGAGTAAAATTTTCACGTTAATTACGAGTTCGAGTCATATTTTGAGCTGAATAGGCAACAAGTTGAAGAAAAATCTATTGGAGAAATCATTTTCGAATCGATCGACTTATAATTTAAGTTGAAGTGATTATTAATTATTGTACGTACATCCTCGCTACTAATATCTAGACTCTCCTCTCCTAGTCCTCGATAAAAAGGTCATACATATAAGGACAACTAGTGCGACGCATAATCGTTGATAAAAAAAAACGTTTACGCGTATCGATAAAATATAAATAATACGATAATAATCGCTCGATCAGCAGATCGGTCTT
Source organism: Vespa mandarinia (assembly GCF_050613455.1). NCBI lineage: Eukaryota > Metazoa > Arthropoda > Insecta > Hymenoptera > Vespidae > Vespa > Vespa mandarinia. The sequence continues at coordinate 481,828 of NC_140811.1, forward strand.
TTTATCGCACTTTTACGTGTCGTACCGAACGAAAGCTAGGCTCGATCCTGGCCAAGTGTCAAAATATATAATATTTCGCGATATCGCGATGATAACTGAGCTGGCTATCATCACATAGTATATTTTCACGCGTCCGAAATAAAGTTCTATTACGCAGGATCGATGCCTTACGAAACGCTTCATGCGCGGCTCAATTAAAGCAATTATCGTAAAAATATATCCTCGTATATTTGATTAATTCGATTAAGAATGTTTATTAACGCATTGGTGTTTGTGAAATACTTAAACGCATAAAAACATTACAAAACGAGACGTAGTAGAACTTTACGAGAACTCGTGATTGGATCTAAGTTTCTACGTACGTAATTATACATATCTTCAAAATATACAATTCTCTATCTCTTGTTGGGTCAGCGATGACCATCATGGCGCAGTACAACTATATCTATTAAAAATCGAGAGATTATTTGTTAACACCAAGAGCAAGGCTCTCGTCATTTTCGACGCATTTCGGCATGCGTTGTGGAACAACGAACGCAGGACGATTAAAATATACACATACATATATATCCTTTTTCGCAAAGAATTTCGGAATAAGATTTTCAGAAGAAAACGTATCCTCCTTCTATATCGTCGGCAAATACTGTCGGGAAAAAAGAAATTCCTCTCGCGCGTGACAAAGAAAGAAAAAGGGGAAGGAAAAAAAAAAACAAAAACAACTTACAAAGCTAACAATATAAACGTCTAACACCAGACGACAGTATTATGGCTTAGAATCGATTCGCTTCACGCGACCAATCGCAAACTTTATTAGGCCAACTTGATTATACCGTTTAACATCGGAGCGTCGCTATTTCTATACTTTTCTTATCGAAACACGGCGTACCTTGATAGACGTAAATTAATCGAAGGTCGAGTTTTTTTTGCTTACTATATTTTCTCAACTCTAGTAAGTAAAAGCGACAAAGTATCGCGCAGATTGATAGTTAAATCTAAGTGACGAAGAATCAAAGCGACGATTGGAGAAGAAACGCTCCGACGACTAACGACGATATAATCGAAAATTCTCGCGAGCGAAGCAGGTCCTTCGATAAGATAATAGATAAGGAGTAGTAGTTCGAAGGGCTAAAGATGCGCGAGGACCTCGACCGCTGCTATCGGTGGCGTTTGATCGCCACTAAGGATCACGGGATCTGCTTCGGTTTGAACGATCCTGACGAGATTCGCGTCCTTCTTCGAGGGCACCAGATTCGCATTTGGCGTAGCGTTTGCTCGCGCGCAATAACTCGGTGGTCTACTTTCTCGAACAGTACCACCAGCAGCTGCCACGATGCTACTGGCATTCGACCTGTAGGTGGGTGGCGGAGACGAAGTTGGCTGCAGCCGGTCTAGCAACAACAGCCGTAACCTGTACTCCTGCATGCTCGCCTGAAATTAAAGAGAAAAATTTAGTATCGAACTTGGAAGAGAACTTTCTAAGCGGCGGAGCGACAGGCACCGGTGGTATACGAATTGGAATAGAGGTCTCAGCCGCGAAAGATCCGATCGCGAAACGCATCGTGTATACCAGAGCGAGTTTTGCTCTTTCACAATGCAAATCGCGATCGACCGAGAGCTACGTAACGATCAGCGAAGAGAGAAAATATAACGCGGTCGTATCAATTTCAAGTTTGAATTTACAAGAATTAAAATCGTCGATCGTCTTGCCAATCGTGACGTTTCATCAATCTTCTTCGTAGAATCGAAATGACAAAGTTATACCTGGTAACTCGGTGGTGGCGTTCTAAATTGAAATTCCGGATAAATCATGGCAGCGTATGGATGTATAGGCCTTGCCGGTGGAATCCGACCGGTGATCCCCGTGAAACCGAAGAAGCTGCCGCAATTTTCTCGGCTGGTCACTCGCCACGCCACTGCGCTAACGCTCACCAGGACCACTCCTATTCCTGCAAATGTCGGACGATACTTGTATACGATGAAGAATAATGATTTGCGACGATAGCACTTTTCCATTTTCTATTCAGCCGTGCCTTTATACTTTACCTACCTACGATATTTATTACGTAGCGCGCATCATCGTGCAGAATAAGAAAAACAAAAGGAAAAAATGGAAAGAAATATTAAAACGTTTTTTTCTTAATCAAATAGATAAGAGAGATTATTATTCTTCGAACGTATAACTTTTCGCTCGTTGCGTTCCGCTCATTAAAATTAAAATCGGTGAAATCTATCTCTCGCGTTTTCCGAGAGAAAATCCCATTGGCCGGCGAGCGAACGACAAGAGAACGCGAACGATGAGAAAAGACCGGAACGCGACGCTCCTCGCCGCGACCGACGACGGATTCTCTCGAGGATCGTGGCTCGCTATGAGAAAATACTTTCGACCGTCTGTCTTCTTCTTTCTACGGCTCGCTCGATAGAGAAACTCGATTGATTTTAACAGAGAGATTCCAGGGAAAATTTTAAAGCGTGCGAGCTACCCTTTCATTTCCGCGATTAGATAGACTCAATGCTACAACACATTATACAACTAAATAGAAATGTTGGGCAACGCCCGATCCAATTAATGATTAAAACGCGATCGCGAATTTAAATATTTATTTCATTAACAATCGAAACTTATATGCAACAAAATTGTTAAAGTTGGATTCGTGCGAACGGAGAAATCGACGATTTTAAGGACTCATTTAATTAATTAATCAGGAACGTAGAGAGTCGTCGTCTATTCTTGTCTAATCTTCGTCTCGCTCTCGCGATCTCACGGTGGGTGAACGCGCGCGCGCGCGTGTAGGCGTACGACATCGATCTCTGTAGGTTAGAGCAGCGTTCTCCCATTGTGAGAGAGGCATTCTGAGCGGGTCGCAGGTTACATGCCCACGTTTAGAAAGTAACTGTTGCGAGTGTTCGCTCTCGGCCCTCTCTTCTCCTTACTATCTCGCGCATTCGTACGGTGTTTTCATCGGCGCCGGATTTTGTCTATTTTTCTTATTCCTTTCTCGCTCTCTCTCTCTCTCTCTCTCTCTCTCTCACGTACTACGATGACGCATTATTATCCACTTATTTTTTATTTAATTTTTCTTTTTTTTTTTTTTGTCATCACATTCAATCCCATGACTCTGTATTTACAAAGGATATTTCGAAAAAAAACCCATCGATATATGCAAACAAATGACGTCGTATTAGATACACTATCTCATCGACCGATTTGTTGCACTTCCCTTCTACCCTCCCCCTTTTTACCCCACTCTCTCTTTACTCTGAATGAATCCGGTCTACTCTGCCTAGCCTCGCTTTTATCTCGCTACCGGCTGCGCTTATGGAAGAGATCTGCTGCTCTTTCGTTAATTCGTGCGAAAGAAGCGGACGGAGTAGTCGTGAATGCTCGCGAGCGAAACAGGTTTCCGATCGGCCTCTTCTCCTCCACCCTTTACCCCACCCCTCGACCGACCCACCACGAAGCCAAGCAGAGAAGGCTGGTCTCCTACCTCTCTGCGTCGTCTTTCTTCGTGCATCTTCTTGATTCAACGTTGCCGTGTATCTCTCTCTCTCTCTTTCTCTCTTCTTTCCTTCGATCGTTCGTTCATTTCTTTTACATTTCCAGTACATGTCAACAACGCGACCAAAAAAGATAAGAAAATAACAAGAGTATTTTCGCATGACAGTTTAGTTGCAAAATGGCATATATATATATATATATATATATATATATACATATATATATATATACACATCCATCAACATATTCTTTCACATTTTTTGATAAAAGAAGTAAATCAAATAGGGACGATCGAGCGAAATGAAAAAAGAAAAAAAGAAAAAAAAACAATGAAAAAGAAAAATCTAATCGTTTGTTGAAACTCGTTTGGAATGTTAACGACGTAAACTTATTTATAAACCATAGGAAGTACACGATAAAATTATCCGGTATCACTCATATTACTCGTATCGAATTCTACGAGCGTACAAGAGTTCCGTTATATTCGGTAACGTCTACTAACCTTACAATCGTCCTTGCGAATAACCTGCTGTTCCGTCCCGACGAAAAGCCAAATCTTATCGTTCGACGAGGACCGGGGAACAACGAGCAATCGAGAATGAAAAATAGAGAGAGAGAGGGAGAGAGAGAGAGAGAGAGAGAGAGAGAGAGAAGAAAAAACGAGGAAAGACGAAAAATACGAATCGGATGGTAAAGAAGAGTACGCTCGTAGACGTTTTCTTTCTCTCCTTTTTCCCCATTTTTCTTCTCTTTTTTTCTCTTTATAGATATTATATGAAATGCCAAGCGAGCGTGGGAGCAAACGATTTAAATTTCAAGAGGATGGCATCCTGCATATTTCATGGTCTTACGTCTCTTACGAGATTTTACTTTTTGCTGGCGTCCGTCGACGAGGACGGACATTTCTGCGTTTGCATAAATCGAATTCGCTAGAGAATAGAAATGAAATGTTCCTGGGGGAAAGAAAAACAGAAAAAAACCCTCGATGAGAGGATTTTCATTTTCTTTCGGGCGTTGTAACAACTCGACGATTATTTTCGTCTAGTAATGTTACTTCGGTTAAATTTTGCTTCTAGGCTTCTTTGAACAGAGGCGAAACGAACTATTTCAACCGGTCGGCACACCGTATTTGGAGGCGTTGCGAGAAGAACACCGCGTAATTACGTACAATCTCGACCGATCACGATCGTCTCTCGATCGATCGTTATAATTCTTTCGAACGTTATAGGCATCTATCCGATTTGCATTCGCATCTTGCAATTCGCTTCGCAAGGTTATCCTTTTGTGAAACTAAACGACGCAATTCGCCGCCAATGCCGAAGGCCGCTTACGCGTTCTAATTAATAAGAGATCGGAGATCTTAACATCTAATCTTAATTCCGAACGATAGTTATCATGATTCGTTATGGGCTAATTTTTTTCTTTTTTTCCTTCATATCGTATATAGAACGTACGGCCGAACCAAGTGAAAATGAAATCACTTTTGAATTATTTCCTTTTTATATAAAATATGTAATTATGGCTGAGGCTAAACACGGAATGATGATAGGAACGAGAGCGTCGAGCGTAAATGTTGCATAAGTTCGCACGAGTTTCTCCGATTCGTTGCGAAGACACTGAACGAAGAGCTCCAGGAGGAAGAACGCGCGAGTAGGAGGAAATGAACGAGTTAATCGTCGGATTCTCATGATTATCTACGATACGAGACACGAACTTTCGTTCGGATCGTCTTCTTCGACATCTAACTAGAATATTAAAGCAAGGTGATTTCTTATTATCCTAAACGATTCATTAACGAGACTCTGTGATCGCTCCTCCATCGCCGTAAAATCGATTGGATATAGTCTCGTGAAATATCATCCTCGAGCGAAATAGAATATAACTCGTTCGTCAAGCCGGAAATTGTTGGGTCCCCGAAGGCGAACAACAAAGATCTCAAAGATTACGACCTGGAAATGAAGGAACGGCTCGTGGGTATTCTTCGCTGGTGTCCTTCCTTTAACCGTTAACAGTATAATTCTCGATCGGGGTTCGTTCGACTTTGAAACGACGACGAATATACGCGAGCTCTCTTTTTAATTTTTTTCTTCCTTCTCGAAAACGTAAATCGTCATCGAAACGAGCTTTCATCGAAATTGCCTCGTAATTAGCAATAATGGCCAACCCGTTCTTTTGTTCTTTTCAAGGAGGGGAAAAAGAAAAGAAAAGAAAAGAAAAAAAAAAAAAAAAAGAGACTATCGTCGAATAGACCGTGCGACGTTTTCTGCGAACAACAAATAGCGTAATGTCCATTGTCTTTCTTCGAAAACGGTTCTTCGACGGTCTTTACAAACGACGCTTCGAAAATTATCTCGCCGTGGTGTTATTATTTGTACCTTAGCGAAACAATATCTTAAAAAGAAATTCTTCAAATGTCGCATGAGAAACTTTTACGAAGGGGAAGAGAGATTATACCTTTTGCGTAAACTTACCGATCATGAGTAGGGCCACGGCAATGTGATCGCGTCCCGAGGCCCTGAGAGCGCCCAAAAGGGCACCGGCACCGGCACAGACCAGGCCCACCACTCCCACGCCGAGTATGGACCAACGTACCGGCGGCGAACCTAAGCCGCAGCATTGCTTCGGTACTGCGTCCCTGAAAGACAAGAAGCGATCGTCAGAGAACTGTGACCCACTGACACACACTCCCCTTTTCCTTCTCTCTCGCGGTGGCCGCTACGAAGGCGAAGCAGAATCGAGAGGCCAGCCACCGTTACTACACACCACCTTCGAGGAGGAAGAACGCAGGAACGCCCTCCAAAAGGGTTGTCCTTCGTTTTCCTTCTCCGCGATTTCCTTCGCACCTTTCGTTCGCTCCTTCCTATCGACCACTTCGAATTAGATTTAATCGTTCGTAAAAAACATAACGCGTCATTTCTTGCTTCCTGTAAATTATCTGGGTCTACCATGCCGATCCATTCTCTACCGATAAGTCTATAAAACGAAATTACGACTCTTCGACGATCCAAGAAGCAGTTACCAAGGATAAGAAAAAGGCTCGTTTTTCTTCGAGATCGACAGTAATACGGCTTAATGGTCTCCCTCTTTCCTTCTCTCCCCCTCCCCACTCTTCCTCTAATAGATCAATTCGATATATAAGATGTATCAATCAAAGCGACCTCTATACACCCGACGTATATATTTTCGTTATCAATTATCCGACTAAATGTCTATTGATAATTCGCTAAAAAGGAATGTTAAAAAAATTCATCTCCAAAGGAAAAGTAAAAATAAGTGCTTTGCGGATATTTTAATGTTCGAGAGATAATTTATGAACGTGAAGCGGACCACGAAGCCAAGGCAATTGCGGTGGAAATTGGAGGAAGGGTGCCAAATTGTGGAAGAAAATAGCGACCATGAAAGATCACAAAGCTCGAATCGAGTCATCGCGCGGTACGGAATGGTAGATTTACGAGTCTCCTTGTAACCTGTGCTGTGGCCGTAGCCGAGTACGAGTGTGGGGCTCGGCCCTATTTCGCTTGCCTCAGAGAACGGTTCTCGATCTCTCGGCATGCGTTGAACTTTACTCGGCCGGATAATTGACGCCATTCGCCGGCGCATGGTCCGTTGCACGGATTACACGCACACGAACGCGTGTTACACACGCTACCTTCTTCTCCCACCATTTCCCGTTCGGCCCCCTTCCCCCTCAAACCACCACCTTTCCTCTCGTGGCTCAAACTTCATGGGACGTGATATCTCCACGTTAAAACTTCGACCCCGGCGGGCATTTGCACGTCTATAATCCAATTATCTCGCGCATTTCCGCTCTCTTGTCCGTCCGAAGATAATCGTCATTACGTTCGCTTCGACGCCATGGTCGCGCGCGATACTTGCACCTTTCTCGAATAAAATTGAAAAATAAAATAATAATAAAGTATCCTAATAAAACTTTTCCACCTTTCATTTGTCATTCTCAACTACGATATCACGTAGATAATAGAAAGGAGAAAGGAAAAGAACGAAAGGAAAATATTGAAAGAAGAGGTACGATCGATAGAACGAACCCTGCTTGTCCCTACGATCGCAGTCCCCTCGGTGCCTATAACATGGCCTAAATATGAAAATCAAGTACGGAGACACGAGAAAGGGACGAGAAAGGAGCGGAGAATGTATAGAACGAAGGCCAAGCTCGTTTTCGAACCCCTCGAGTACGACGTGACGCAGCTCGAAGGCTTCCGTTAATAGGACAGACGCTCGTAGAAAAGGAAGGAGAAAAAAAAAAAGAAGAAAAAAAAAAAGACGCATAGAAAACGACGAAGGGGAAAGATTTGAGACGAAACGCGTAGCTATCGATCCTATATTACTTGGACGCGTAGGTCCTATCCGTGGTGGACCCTTCGGTCGCGTTCCTTCACGGTTCGTCGATTGGATAAGGAATCTTTTCAGAAATGGTCACGCTCGACTACCGATCTTAGGGTAGAACCTTTCCTTGCTCTATTCTATCTTATTATAGTCCATCGCTCGGAATAAATCCTTTGGGTCGAGAGATTAACGATTATAGAACGTATCGATGAGGGATGAAATATAAAATATATATGTATATATATGCTCGATTAAAAAGATAAAGAAAAAAAAATGGAAACAAACTGACCTGCCAAATGCCGAGACGCTGGTAGGTACGGGAAAGGGTAGGCCCAAACTGAGTCCCCTGAGTCCGAGATGAGGTGGTGGAGGGTGAAGAAAACCTCTCGCAGGTGGCACCAAAGGCACTCCGGGAGCGTTCGCGGACGCGGGGCAAGCACCGACCGCGACGGCCGCATTCGCGGCACCCGGATAAGTCGGTGGGAGCGAGCAACTCCTCAGGGCCCGGCGATGCTGTCTCCGCATTCGCCTCTCGCGGCGACGCGCACCACGTGACTCGCTCGCGAGCTCCTCAAGGACCTCGGGCCCATTCTGAAGCGCCACCTCCGTTTGTGCTTCCGTCGAGGTGAACGACCGAACGTTGTTGCCGTTGCCACTGCCGCTCCCGTTGTTGCTCGTACTGTTGTTGGGATTATTGTTGTTGTTGTTGTTGTTGTTGTTGCTGTTGTTATTGTTGTTGTTGCTGTGTCGATTGTTGTTATTGTTGTTGTCTCCCCGCGGTTCCTGCGGACAATCAAAAGTTTTGCGGGATCAACGATCGAAGCACACTCTTCTTGCGAAATACCACGGATTCTCGATTACTGACCCAACCACCGTCATCACCATCGACCGTCTACACCTCCCTCCCACCAGTGTCCCTTTCTCCGTGCCATGTGCTTCCCACACGGAACGCGAACCACCGATCGTCAGTGGTTCCCAAACATTTTACTCATTCTTTGACGAGTTACCTTTGTGCTATCTCGTCGTTTTAACTTTGATTCGCATCGATACCAAAGACCTATGCACTCCGTTACCTCCCATTTTGTTAAAAGCTTTGAGCTTATCCAATTGTGTTAACCTAACAGTGATTGCGATTCTAAAAGAAAATTCTTTTCGCACGGTGAACGATAAGAATTTGTCTAAGGGAGGAATAAACAATTCTTGTATTTTCTTGTTCCATAGGAAAAAGGAAAGTACGTTTTACGCTCGAAATTACGAAGAACCGTCGTAATTAATCATGAGAAGAGATAAGACTGAGAGCCATACGATTTCGCATTAACGAGAAACTCGATTCTCGGTGATTTCCTAATTGTGCGAAGAAAAAATGGAGTTAGGAACGAGAGATTCTCTCTCTCTCTGTCTTTTCCTTTTTCATTCTACTGGGCCTTGGGCACATGAGAAACGTACTGTATTTTCTCTCTCTCTCTCTCTCTTCGTGGTTTTTCTATTTTTCTCTTTCTCCCCTTCGGTGTTAGATAGACCGAGCCCTGCTATTGTTATAGATGCAATTACGTTATTTACGATGCAACCGCGAAGATCGCTCCTTGATAAAGAGTTTAAAGACCCGAAGCGTTATGCGAGTCCCGTATTTCAACGGGCCGACATAGTATATAGCAAATGCAAGCAGCGGTACTTGGACCAAAAAAAAAAAAGAAAAAAGAAAAAAATAAAAAGGGGAAAAGAAAAAACACAAAAAAATCTTCTCTAGCATCGCATTATACCGTGACTACGCGCACGCTATGATCAATGATACGCTATCGTTCCTAGCGTGTTATCAATCCTGGTGCATCGAGCTATCCGCCGACGAAGCGCGACCATCCATTGCTTCTCTAGCTAGATCATTCTACTCGATATTAGAACGCACCGATGGAAGGATGCGGAACAAAAACTGTCTAATCTAATCGTAAGTTGTTCAAAATCATAAGAAGGACCGAAATCACGTGGAAAATATTTCTTTTTTATTTCCTTTGAACATCGTAACACTTAGTTAATGAAAAATCTTTTTGACGATTTTCACATAGCATACTTTTCCTTATCTACACAAAGTAAAACACACCGGGAATGTTTACTCGAAAAGAAAGCTGCATAGGTATCTATCTATCTATTTACACACACACACACACACACACACACACACACACACACACACACACACATATGTACATTCAGGTATAAAACTCCCTTCGGAATCGGGAACGAACGAAAAGAACCGCAATCGTTTGCGCGCTGTGAAACGCTCGACTTATCTCTTTACGAGGATTCTGAGGAAAAATAAAAGAAAGAAGACAAAGGGGGACGATGAGGATGAACAGAAAAAAAAAAGAAGAGAAAAAAATCCTCGTAAGAAAGAAAAGTGGGTCGCGACCGTAAGCAGTCTTATAGAAATATCTGGATGGACGAATCGTCCTTAAAGCAAAGACTTCGCCGAAAGAACTCGGGTTTTCGTTCGAACGAAGCGAGTGGATGAAAGTCAGCGTGAAATCGGAACGCCTCTTTCTCTCCCCTTCCCTCCTCTTTCCTCCACTCCTCTTTCTCCTTTATGAGGGGTGGCGAAAAATTTAATAGCGAGCATCCAAGCACGATCGCGATTCCTCCCGCGCGACGTATATACTACGAAAGAAGGAAGAACGCGGTTCCATCCTGTGCGTGCAGCTATTAGGGCTGCGACAATTTGAAAGGGGGAGCTGCTTTGATCGAGGAAATAAATTACGTGTTGGCGCATACTCGTCTCTACGTGCGCACACCCGTGTATACATTCGGGAGTATATCTACGTAACGCATACGTACGTAAACGAGCGAAATTAATTAAGGTGCAACAGGGAGTCGGGAAAGAGAGGAAAAGGGCCGTCGTTAAATTTACGACCGCGTATACGAAAATTCACTCGTGATGTACGTATATGTAATTATTATAATGCACGTCCGTTATAAAACGTCCGGGAAATCCCTTTTTTTTTTCTTTTTCTTTTTCTTTTTCAAGAAGCGTTATACAGAGCGACATACTCAAATTCAAATGACAATCGGCAGGAAGATCTCGTGAAACTCGTTATATCGAATCTCGGTAAAGGCATTGCCTTGTAATCGAGTAAATCGGAATGGAGGAGGAGGATGAGCAAAAACGCCCGAACGAATCATACGCGTTCTTTTATCTTTTCGTAAAACCAGAATCCTCGAGGACGTCGAATCCTCGTTCGCGTTCCCAAGGCGAAACGAGTTTTCAGTCGCGGAAAAACACCTTAATTGCGGTGATCGAGGAGGCATCCCTTTCATCGGAAGGCGTAGATCCGCCTAGAGAAAAAAGAAGGAGAAAAAGAAAAAAAGATGAAGAAGAAGGCACGGCTTACCTGATCGTCCGCGTTGCTCCTGACAATTACCACGGTACTACCGTCGACGCCAACGACGCTCACGGGCCTCGGGGCATTCTCAGACAGGGCCCCGGCCATCGTACGGTCCTGCAACACACATCGGGGATCTCCTCTTCTTTCTCCTATAACCCTTTATCCTTTCTTCGTCGCGTTCGCCACGTTTCATCCGCGCTCCTTTTCCAGCGGACACGATCAACCGTCACTCTTTCTTTCTTTATTTCTCCTTTACTTTCACAAAACGCCCCAAAACGTCCTGTTCTTTACCCTTATCTCTCTCCCTTTCCTTATTCCCAATGTCGTGGCCCTTCCTCCTCCGTGTCCTTCCTCCTCTTCTGTATAAGCGGAATACACAGATATATATATATATATACATTGGTACAAAATAGGCCTACAAATATATATATATATATATATATATATATATATATATCCTTCTTCCCTCTAACCCACTCCGTTTTCATTTCTCCGACAAAACTCGCATCGCTCCCCCACGACTCGTTCTCTCTCTCAGCTCGTACCGCTCGACCTCTTTCACTCTTCCTTCTCGCGCGCGCGTTTCTCTTTCACTCGCACGAAGTGCGGCCTCGCGAGCGGACCCTCTTCTTTGTTCCGGACGAATCGCCGGAGAGTAGGACGGCGGCCGTCGTCATCGTCGTGGCTCCAAGACCCAAGCATATCCCTTTAACGAGCAGCCATCTAATCGAGGACGGAATTACCAACAGCAGCAGCACCATCACCAACGAGAAATGGAAGCCAAGCCCTCTTTCTTTTTCTATTTTTCCTTCTACTCGCCCTTCTCCACCTAGTATTACTCATAATGACCAAAGAGAATCGTGCACAAAGATAAGAGCTTGCTTTCGTTACGGAGAAAACACCCCCGTGTTCGATCCCAGGCTATCCGATTCCATACTATGCTATTCACATTCTACCATCTGTTTCTCCCTTTTTCTTTTCAATTCTAGCATCAACTACTACACTGCTCTACTCGACGATCGGTTTATTAATGACTCGGCTATGTTCGGCCGCCATCGGCCGATGCTGAAAATCAATCGGTGCTACGAGCACTCGTTTTACGTAGGAACGATTTCGAATGAAAAGTCGGTATTATTAACTCTTTCCTCGTTTCACAATTTCTTTATATCGATAATTGAGAATTCTAAATAGAAATATCAGCGGAACATTGAGAAAGTCACGTTTGAGTAAAGAATGCTCTGGATTCAAGGCCGAGGTAAGCTTCGATTATTTTCAATAATAATCTTCCTCGTTTATATGTGGGTTTATCGGACATTTAAAGCTTTAATAACGTACGACGCATAATCGTATGGACGAAGAAAATGAAGGAGATAGTCGAGTCGTGATTCCGTCCGTTTTAATGTCAACCAAACGATTTACCGTAACAATAAAATACGCGTCGTGTTATTAAAATAATAACGATGATAACGAGTTATCGGAGAAGGAGAAGTAATTCTTTGCTATCCTACGTCGAGTCCAGTCTAGACGTCTCATTACGGTCACGATGACGATAACTGGAGTCTTTCTTTAGGAAGAAGAAAAAAAAAACCAAGTGAATATAACGATGCGGGGTACCACTAAAAAATTAATGAAGAAATTCATGCAGATATTACTTGAGACTACCTAAACTATAAGACTATATAAACCATCTTGAAATAATACATTGACCGCAAAGACATAATAAGATAGGTTTTTCTTTTTTTATACTTGGAAAGTAACTAAGCCACGAAGGTGTCGCTGCAAGCTCAGTCCACTTGTCCGCTGTACACTTGTCTGAGAAAAATGGACTCTCCCTCTCTCTCCCTCTCCCTCTCCCTCTCTCTCTCTCTCTCTCTCTCTCTCTCTGTCTCTGAGACAGTGACAGCGATACGATTTGGTATTTTCTCAGCGAGCCATGCGTCCAAGCGCAACACGCTCGGTCGGGACGTGAGTGTGCGTATGTACGTACGTACGTATACGGCTGTTACGAGAGGACTAACTGTATGGCGACGTTTACGTTGCAAATTACAGCCGCGCTCGTTCACGACCGTTTTGAGAAACGGTACTTCTCGCGCTTACCTCTCTAAGTTTTCTACTGGGACCGATGACAATCTATTGTTACTTTTTCGGTTACCGAATGGGAATTCTCAAATTATCGTCGTAAATCGTCGAAACGAAGAAGAACCAAAGTACAAAGTAATCATATGCGCGATACGGCCGATCAAAATTAAATAAACATCCCTATTAGATATTTTATCGACGAATAGATCGAGAACGTTATACATACATCTTCTCTTAACGATATAATCGAAACGGCTTGGTGATCTCTCTGGAACGGTGAAAGACATTCCAAAGAGAGAGATTATTAGCAGCTCGTTAAAAAAAAAGAAAAAAATTTAACAACGAATATAACAGTTTTCACACACAACACAACATTCACTCGGCCCAGATTCGTAAGATCGCGTCCGCGCGACCATCGACGCGAACGAACGTTCGGCTTGAATAATCGCACCAACAATTTCTCGGCTAACGGTTCTACGCCAATAATTATTCGCCCAGGAAACGTTCGAACATAACTATCCCTCTTTCTCCAACCCTTTTAGACGGGTCTCCATTTAATCATTATATTTAGAATGTTTTTATTATCGCTTAAACGTAACACTGTATTTTCTCTTTCCACGAATCTCATTTTCCGTTAACGTTTGACATTTAGTCGATGCGATTTACGACTCGGCTTCATTATCGGACTTAAAAATGAATGACGAAAAATATAAGAACGACATCGTTTTCTTTTCTCTTCTTACAAACATATTTCCAGATGTTCCAATTAATTTGACATTCTTTACATCTGAAAATAACGTTTACATTTATAATAATACTTTGATCCAGGTACGTACAAAAGATGAAAATTTTTCCCGAGGTATACGGACATATATACATATATATATATCAATTTCATCTTGAAAAAATTTCCGACCACTTTGTAAGCCGTTCGAATTTAACAGGAAGTCGCGCCTAAAGCATAAATGCTGACCGTACTACTTTTCGGGCGAGCCTATCCTCGAAAAGATCGACGAGTGCGCTCGTAAAGAGATAGAGATAGAGAGAGAGAGAGAGAGAGAGAGAGAGAGAGAGAGAGAGAGAGAGAGAGAGAGAGAGAGAGAGAGAGAGAAAGAGAAACTGAAAAAGAAAGAAAAAGAGAGCGGTTGGATTTCGGAGGGGAAACCACTCCTCTATTATTTTCTTTTCACAGAGGAACGAGCACGAAACGTCGAAGCACAGAAATCCACGGCGCGCAACGTCCTCGCCGTTTCGAGGGAAAGCGTGCGAGTTTCGAACCGAAAATCATCCTCCTCCATTTCTCTATCTCTCTCTCTCTCTCGCGCGCGCCCCCTCCTTCTCTCTCTCTCTCTCTCTTGGTCTATCCATTTCCGTCTATCTCTTTTGCTCCTTCTTTCAAATACGATCGAACGTCGTACCGATCGAGCGAGTGCGGCGGCAATTTCCGTGTCGCGAATGACAAAATCCATCGCGCGCTTTCGAATCACCAAAATCCAACATTTTTTCTACTACTCATACCTTTACATTGATGGGAATACGAAAAAAAAAAAGAAGGAGATGATTCGACAAATGGTACTAATTAAAGCAATGATATTAAACGCTTTTCCATGATGTACTTCTTCTCTGAAGAGTATACAAATGGTGGTACTTGACGATCAGAGGAGTCTTTTCTTCAATCGTCAAATCGCTAAGTAGTAATCGATTGCGACGTTTGGATTCGCTCGCGAATGCACAGAAAGACGCTGCTGAAAGAAGATAGAATAAACGTATTCGTTCGTGATATAACAGGGTAAACCATGATCCTGATGTCGAATTACGTAGAAAAACCTCTTCTATACAAGTTCCTAATTACTTAACGAATCTGTACCAATGCGACATTGTAATTACTAGAGTATCTAGAGTAACAGGGTGATTCGATGTATCTTGCGTGTGCGTGTGTCGTGAGAGATAGAGAGAGAGAGAGAGAGAGAGAGAGAGAGAGAGAGAGAGAGAGAGAGAGAGAAATAAAGTAGAAGAGATAAAAAGAGAATGCTACAATTGAAAAAGAAAAAACACCTGAAATCCCATCGGCAATGGTTAGGCTTCTCTGAACACTGGAATAAGGACGAATAGTGCGTCGGCATCCGTGAGAGAAAGAGAAAAGGAGACGAGAGAAGGAGAGAGAGAGAGAACCGTCAGTCGATGGCTATGTACCTCCGCTTTCTCGGCTACATTCTTCTGTACGTCTCCACACTTCTCTCGGATTTTCTTCTCACTCGCGAGATCTCGCTGAAACACCACACGAAAAAATGAAAAAAAAAAAAAAGAAAAGAAAAAAGAATTAAAGAACGAGAATGGCAGGCGAGCGGTGAACGCGCGCGCGCGAGTTAAACACGCGCGACGCGGACCCGTTAAAAAGAAAGAAAGTACGAAACGACACTAACCGTACCGAGGCAACGAGTCGACTGACTTCTCGCGACATGGCGCGCCGTGCAAACACTCAGCGACGCCATCTTGCGACCGAGCGCGGAACCACGTGACGCTCGAGAGCCAATCAAATCGCCCCTACGAAATCATCGCGCTCTCTAAATGAAATAGACAGAGAGAGAGAGAGAGAGAGAGACACGCAAAGAACAGAATGACGTAGATTAGAACAAAAAGAAAAATACGATTGTTAAAGAAAATACTCTTGCTTTTCCTTCTCGTTTACCTACGATATTATCTCGTCGATACTCGTTAAACGATGCTCGTTAAATTTTTATTACCTAGATAGGTCGAATATCGTTATAAGTAATCGCGAAAAATGATTGGACATGACGAGAGACAAAAATGAACGAGAAGTAAATATCAAAAGATTCAAAGAGACAAAAGAGCTTACCAAATCCCGGTAAACGAGCGCGAGCATCATGCTCCGTCGAATGCGTATAAAGGAACGCGCTCTGAAGTTCTCCGCTTGGTAGAGATTGACTCGTTCTGTGTGTCTCTCTCTCTCTGTGTGTGCGTGTGCGAATCTCTCTGCTAGAAGCCGTTTCAAAGAGCGTCGTAAAACAAAGGGAAAAAATGCGGAAGTTGGATTGTGGATATAAAGAACGGGGATAAAGTACACGTTTTCAGAGACGTATCAGACCTTAACGTGTCGTACATTTTTACAAAAATACGGAAGCAAGAACGGAAAAGGGATTGACTAAGAATGAGAAGGAGAGGGGCAAAAGCGTGACAAGTAATAAAAGTACGAAGGGAAGAAAGAAAAAATGCATCGACTCGCTTTTTCATCCATTTCTCATTTTTAAACGGACAAACTCACGTAACACGGTGGTTTGTTTTTCTGAAAAGAAAAAAAAACCGCTGAAAAAAGCAAAACTGCGATTGAAAGTCGCCGTTGTTGTCTCTTTTTTTAAATCCTATTTACGAGCGACATTTAATTTCGTTCGAACTGGACGATCGAAAATCGATCGTGTTTTCGCTTCGCTCTAAAACGCAAATTGCATTTTCCCAATGGCCCCGTCGATAAATCCAATCTTTTATTTTTATCTATTCCGAATCATTCGTTTCGATGTCGAGCGCTTCGTAGAGATCTCGTTTCTTCTAAATTACTGAAAGTTGAACCCTTTTTTAAAAGTCAAATAAAGTGGTACGAGGGAAAAAAGAAAGAAGAAATTAGTGAAATTAAAAACGTTTCAGATTGATATCAAACTCGTACTATCTTACGATCCGCGCTCTCTTTTAATAAAGGATATACGAAATCCCATGCGATACTCCTTCATTAAATTATCCCACGTACGTTTGTACATTTTTTTTTACTTGCCCATCTACTACTACGTATCACTTTCTCTCGATGCAAGATGCACCGTGCAAGGCCGTTGCATACGAGATTGCATTTTTTATCGACGATAGAAGAGAACGAACACCGGTATCGTAATAAACGCACACAGAGAGTCAGCCGATAGAAATTTTCTTTATTGGCGACGTATCATAAAAAAAAAAGAAAGAAAAAATAAAAAGAAAAAGAAAAAAAACAAACCAATAATTTTCTTATACCCTTGACGTAATACGCCGTTCGAAGCCTCCCCTTGTAAAGAATGATTCATCGCAGCAAGTAGATATCTCGTAGCAAGTAGATTGATACAAGGGATATTGGAAAAGATCCGGCAAATAGCAAGTAGGTGCGTCAATTGGCTTTATTTAAAGAGCAATCACCTTTCGTTCGTAATCGTTAAACCAAATAATATATTTAACGCGCATTTAAACCAACATGGAAGGGAGAGGGGGTTGTACAATGCAGCTTAGGCGGGCATCGTGCTCGCTCGAGCGAGACCGTGGCAACGCATACGTTTGTACAAAATCTATAACTCTAATTTAATATATATAAATATATATATATATATATATGTATATATACACGTCTGTGTGTATATATATATATACATATATATATATATATATATTTATATATCTATAATATGTATACACCATGCAGAAGCAATGCTTTCAGGAAACTCTTCGTTAGCTGCCTATGTTTCCGTCATCGAACACCGTCCTAAAAAATCGCTTGTTAAATGGCGTGGACATCTAAAAAAAAAAAAGAAACAATCATCGCAGATCTAATAAATGTTCTCACTTTCTCTCTAATCATGATTAACTAACTACGAGGAAGTACGACTGATCGATCGTTTATAAAGTATACGATATGGAAGATGCGTTCTTTCCTTAAGGAAGAAATCCTACAAATATTTATAACGAGAGGAACGAATGAAAAATTAAGGGGAGGAAAGATCGACGTTCCGTCGATCGTTGTATATAATCAATCAATTATTCAAACACGAATTTTACAGAGCGTGTCGACGCGCGCTCGCGCGCACACACACACACACACATTATCAATGTCCATTTTTCTTCTGATATCATGATAAAACGTACCTTTAGTTCAACCGAACATCATTCGAAAACTCTGATGAAAAAGCAAAAGAAATAGAGTCGCTTGTAATCCTCTAGCACCGCAAAACACGACCCCCTCCCCCAAAATTCACTGCTCGCCAATGGTATATATATATATATATATATATATATATATATAAATATGTATGTATAGAACTATATAACTACAGTAGTTAACAAGACAAGTCTGCGGACTGCGCTTGGTTGGCGGGCCCGATTTTTTAATCCATTAATTCTAAGTTTAAGTGTATCTCATGTTTTCTGTGTATGTTCTACCGTGTGTTTCTTGTCATGTCGGTGGAACGTAATTGGATCCAATTAAGAGCAATGACCTGTGTCGAGGCAAAAACAATATAGAGTGCATCGGAGGAGCGATTACAATGGTACAACATCAAACATGTTCACTCGCGGAATCACGCCCTTTTCTCTTTCTTTTCTTTTCTTTTCTTTTGTTCCGTTCCGTTTTCCTTTTTAATCGATTCGGGGAGGACTGGTCCATACGGAGACCTCTCGACAGGCATTTCTTATGTTTCGCAGAGTACGAGTAAGATCGTTTTTTTTTTCTTTTTTCTTTTTTATCATCGTTCCTTTCAAACATGACAATGAATACTTAGTTGACGATTCTCTTTATAACTCACGTTCTATAATACGTTTATCCCTTTAACTTGTTAATTATTTATTTATTTTTTTCTTTATTAAATTTCATGCTTCTTAAATCCTACATAGAAGTCTCAGTACGCACCAGCATTCGGAGCAAGAAGCACCTGGACACGGTGTGTCTTATATAACGTTTCACTGCTACGATTACGATTTGATTTGATACGCATGGATACTCTACGCACCACACGGCCGCACCACACGGTAATAGTGAATTACGTACGTCACTATGTTTATTAGTACAGACAATAAATATAAAACGTTAATTGGCATACAGTAATTATGTGTCATCGCTAAACCGTATTGCCTTGGAAAAATTCGATCGCCGGCTAAAGCCTTTTCTTCTCTATCGGTCGGCTTTCTTTTTTCTCAATATTATTATAAAGTGTCGTCGTGGAACTTCGTCGAAGGAATTCGAGACGAATGAAGATGCAAAATTCGTTTTAAAGTTCTCGTTCCTCGCACAGATATCGCGATTATATTGTGTGACGATTCGTGAATATGTATGTCGCGTAGCATCGAAATGCTGGTAACTACATTTTCGTATCGCGTAGCTATAACGAGAATGAATGATTTATGATAAACCCGAGTATGGGACGCGAAACTTTCTTTCCTTACAATAGTATTTAAGTGTCAACGGTCATCGAAGGTCCCGGTCACGCTATATAGTTCTACGGAAGGACGGAAGTGAAAAAGGAAAAGTCGATAGTTGGAATGTACGTGATATCTGTTGCAATGAAATTCCCAGAGAACATGCGTCAGTCTTTATACGATAAAAAGTGTAAAGCTTTCGAGTATTATTTTGTAAGAATAATTTTTTATAGGAATTAAAATCCATCCCATCTCATCGTACGTGTATATATATATATATATATATATATATATATATATATATATACATATGTTTCTTATTCTTAAACAAAATGCTTTTGTGAAAAAATAGAATACAATGTGCGCGACAAACGTATCGTTATATAATCAATTCAAAGTACATCCCGATCGTGCGTCATTTGACCGAAAAAATACTCGAGAAAGTAATAAAAATGACGCAGAGTACGATACGACTACTTTCGACTGTGGGAAAAGAAAAAAACAAAACAAAAAAAAAGAAAGAAAGAAAGAAAAACTTGTGCAACGGTGCTGCAATACCAGCTTATATCTCTGGAAACTTCAAAGGAAGTCCGCAATATTTCCATAGAAAAATAAAGATCTTCCCCCTCCCTAACGAAAAATACGAATAAACCAATCGAAGAATACGAACGCGTGGGAAAAAGGCATCGGAAAGTTCCGCCGCATCGACTTTCGCGCGTAGAAATATCCTTATCCCGTGACATAATTTACTACCTGCCGTTAAGTCGATGTAGCGTAAACACGTCAAACTACGTCCGTCGCCACATCGGGAACGAACGTTTCCTTCTATCCGCGAACAGTTTCGACGGCGCAAGGGACTTGCGTCGGCCCTTTGGATATTTCCAGTTTTCTTTTCTCTCTCTCCCTCCCTCCCTCTCTCTCTCTCTCACTCTCTCTCTCTCTCTCTCTCTCTCTCTCTCTCTCTCTCTCTCTCTCTCTCTCTCTCTCTCTCTTCTGATCGGGTCGCTCTCAGCCGCATACCGTCTGCCTTCAACGGTTACTTATTTTGCCTCCGGTATATATTTTGCTTCCGATATCTTTGCCAAGTTTTTATGCGTGTATCTAAATATTTGTTGCGATTCGAAAGAGCCCGCCGTCATTTATGGCAACGCTAGTAAATAGTAAATTGAAAAAGTGCAAAGAAAGGCAGTGAAGATTATGAATTCAGGCCCTGACGCTTCTCCTCTTCGAGCATCGCATCAAGTTCGTCGGTCAGAGTGGCAAGCATATTTCCAATGTCATTGAGAACGTCGGCAGGTTCGCCAACGCCACCGCCACCGCTAGAGTGATGTCCAACGATGTGACCACCGATACCACCACCACCACCGGCACCGCTCGTCGCATATTCTTGAGCCCGAGCAGCTCTCTGCTTTATCGTCCCGGCATTCTCGTTCGCGAATGGTAACGAGTCTGATTCTGTACTGGAACTCGACTGCAAGGACATTCAAACGATAGACGTTAATCCATATATAAGACGATCATAAAGATCGGATAATTCTCCCACCCCCCCGCTCCCTTCACTCCCGCTCCCTCGAGTTAAGATGTTTATCTGGAGTACCTTAAAGCTGGCATCGGAACCATTTCGATGTTGTAGAGCGAGCGAGGCAATTAATTCGTGTTCCTCGTTGACGTTGACGCTTACGCTGCCCCAGGAACGTGACATCGAAGACGGCGGCCGATTGGCTTGTTGAGGAGTGGAAGATGTTGGCGCTGGTGCTGGCGGTGGAGGCGGAGTGTGATGAAGATGATGATGGTGCTGTAGGTGATGATGCTGTTGATGCTGATGAATATGATGATCCTCGCAGGAAGCAGTAGGCACGGGACCGCTGCAATCTATAACGACGTCACCGACGGTAGAACCACCGACGGTCACGACGGTCGGACCAGCCGTGTCTCTCGAACTTTGTCGTCTCGGTGGCGATGGTGGACAACGTTTAGGAAGATGGGGACTACTCTCCAGTCCGTACGTCAATTGATACTTGTTGTCGAAATCACGGGGCAACGACTTGAACTGCCCTGGGGTCGCGGTGACCTAAGCGTCATTCGTCTGATCAGTTCGTTATGCCTTTTCATCCATCTCCATCGTTCACTTACGAACGATTTAATGAAGGAAAAAAACAAAAAAAAAAAGAAAAAAGGGAAGTTACCTTTGCAACCGGCCGCGGACGAACCAGGCAATGTCTCGGACGTGGAAGAGTTCCCCCACCAGCGTCTACCGCGGAAGCGTCGTTCGTAGGGGTCAGATCGCCGTCTTCGAAGCTTCGCGGGCGCCAATCTAATGGCTGAGGATGCGATTGTGGCGCCGGCGAGGGTGGATAGCCGAGTGGTGCGTCCTCCAAGCTTTCTAAAGACTTTCCTCGGGATCCACCTCTTCCCACCGTATTGTAATCGCTCGGCAGAGCGGCGTACATGCTCCTCCAAGCAGCACCGGTGTTCGCTTCGCTTCCACCCCTCTGAAAGGATCTCAGAACGGGCGAGGAGCAATCCTCGTCGGGCGACGGCAAGTCGGGACCGCCTCGTTGAAT
The DNA here is from genome assembly GCF_050613455.1 of Vespa mandarinia. Lineage (NCBI taxonomy): Eukaryota > Metazoa > Arthropoda > Insecta > Hymenoptera > Vespidae > Vespa > Vespa mandarinia. The sequence goes on from NC_140811.1 coordinate 503,847, forward strand.
AACGACGTCCTGAGAACCGATCAAAATGCAAATTTTACATTACCCCTCGTTCCCCGTCGAAGGCAAACTGTTGCCTTCGGAATAAAATTAAGGGGCTGCTACTACGGTCCTTGCAGAATCGAAAAGATCTTGATATCTCTGCAATGTTTCGAGTTACCATTTGAAATAATTCTCTTAAAGGAAAACTTTCTAAAAGTTTCTAAAAGCACAAACTGCGTAGAATAAAATTTCCCTTAGGATCGTTCAATCACCTGCGTGTGTCCAGGATGTGGAGGCAGACGCGCCAGATCGAGAGGTTGTATGCGCTTGCCCGCACGAATATCCTTAACTCTTTTAATAGCTAATAGCAACTTCTTTTGATGACCCAAACGTACGATACCGATGTCTTCGAGATCCTCCCAAGTCAAAGTCGTAACGTCTTCGACCGAACGCATACCCTGTTGATGAAGAGCACCGAGATATTCCTCGAGTCTGAGAAGTCTCAGCCACTCCTCGAGCGAGCCAGGTACGTGCTCCGGTAATCCATCTCCGATGTTCAAATTGTCTATCTCCGCTTTCAAGCGCTTCCTATGATTGGGCTTCTTAATACCTGCGAAATAAACGCGATCAAAATATATCGCGGCGAGAAGAATATATATATATATAAAAAAAAAAAAAAAAAATAAAAAAAGAAAAAAAAAAAGAAAAAAAAGAAAAAGAAAAAAAAGGTATGCGGTGACGCAAACACGCGTACCTATAGCCGTTAGATCCTCAGGCGTCATGCGCGTTATGGTAGCAAGGTCGTAACCCGCCGAAGCGAAGAGGGGAAAGTATTCTTCGAATTGTAACTCGGTCAGCCAAGCGTGAACGACGTCAAGATCCGCCGGTCTGTCCGGATGGCTCCCAAGGGAGCTGATGGAACACCTCGGCGATGATGCGAGAGCACCGGGTCCGCGTGGACCCAAATGATATCCGGATGCTCTTCCAGAATCCAAAGACGCGGTTGAATGTCTCGAACCCGAACCCGATCCCGAACTGCCAGGACTATCTCTTCCAGGACTTTGCGTCATGTCGATACCTTCAAATCGAATAGGTAGATTTTTTGGTCAAACGAATCGTTCGTATGGTCAACAGGTTGTATAAAAGAGTCTAAAAATCTATCGGTCGAACGATAACTACCTTGATCCTCCGCGTGAGCGTATTTGCCAACGACCGGTGGGAAGGCAAATCCTGGGTGCGTAAAAATAGGTCCCGGACTTTTTCCAGATGGCATCCCATAAGAAGCATCGTCGGTGGCCGGGCCACCACCACTACCACTGCCGCTTCCAGGGAGGAAGCAGCTATCCTCGCTGCTCGCATATCCGGCCGATCCAAAGGAAGATCCAGAATGTCGAAAGACGTCAGGTACGGCCGGCGGCGCTACTTTCTTCGCCTGAGTGACGGCTTTCGATGGCCGGCTCATACCGCCAACTGGAACACGATCCACAAATGAAATAACATTAAAATCGCTCCCAATTCTCCGTAACAAAAAAGGGAAAAAAAAAAGAAAAGAAAAAAAAAGAAAACGATTCGACTTTGATATTCGACGATCGTCCCTTTATCTCGCGAATCGACCGCATACGTAAATTTGCATGATCGATGAGGCCTCAAAATTTTGCATCGAACTCTCAAATAAACGAGACCTTAATGATTGTGCTCGTTGAGAAGTAGACACGATTGGCCAGGATCGGCAAAGGCCGTTCCAAGAATGGCGCATCATTTTCACCAGCAGAAGCACATTACGTTAAGTCGTTTAAGAATGCGCCGTAATGAGAAAATCGATAAAAGTTTTTACTGCAGCCCATTGGATCACCGCCAATGCATGTGCATATACTACCTACTACCTACCTACCTACCTCCCTCTCTTTTTCTATAAAGATAACGAGGCAACGATTCGTTGCAGTTCGCTGATTAACGCGACTCTCTTCCAGTGATGGAAAAGATGGGAGAAAGAGAGAGGAAGATGTAGAAGGAGATGCAATCTCGATGAATCACGTCTTCCATTGTGTTTCGCCGATGTTGCATCCTCGCGCGCGCGTAATATAAAATTCAACGACACGTCGCGCCGAGAAGAAATTTCGTCTCTTTGAATCGTTACAACGCTCCCCTTTTCTCTCTTTTCTTTTCTTTGCGTCACTCATGATGTGAACGCAGCGGCAACGACGACGACGACGACGACGACGACGACGACGACGGAGACACCCGTTCTAATTATCTCAATACCAGAATGTTGTGTCGTTCGTCGCGCCGTCGAAAGAGGCCGAGTACGCGCGAACGCTATACATCTCTTTCTCTTTTCCCCTAATCATTTCTTTTCGCGGATATAACCTACAGTCGTGGCTCGTCGACAATGACTACCTTTCTCGTTTCTCGAAAGACGAGGATGCGAGGGTGGTTTTGTACAAAGAGAGGAAAAAGTAAAGGAGAGGAGGAGAAGGAGGGAGGGAAAGAGAGAAATAGAAAGACGCTGGGCACCGAGCGTCTAAATTCAGCCTTGTTTCTCCGTCTCTATCCCCCCTCTGTCTCTCTCTCTCTCTCTCTCTCTCTCTCTCTTTTTCTTTCTATTTCTCTACACTTGGCCTCAGGGTATTCCGGAAACTCGAAGGTTTATTGCTCCAAGCGTTTCTTGGCTGACCAAACCCGTTGCCTTACGTCAATCGCGATAAGGGAACGGAAACGCAACGTAAAATTTTACAATGCCAAACATCCTCGGACCTTTCATCTTTGAAACTAAAAGAGAGAAAAAGAAAAGAGTGCTGAAAATTCGCACGTCCAGAAGTATTCTTCTTTCCGCGTAGACATCATTCTTATAGCTTTCCTTTGAGAAATATAAATCAAGCGAAACGAGTTGGTCGAATTAACGAAGAAAGGATTAAAAGTGCAAGAAGAAAATAATAGAAAAGTTTCGGGAAACGTAGCGGGTAATTTTACTTGAAGTGATTAACATTATTCTTTCACAAGATTTCACAGCTCGTAGGTGGACGAGAAAGGTTCTCTCTCTCTCCCTCTCTCTCTCTCTCTCTCTCTCTCTGGCGTAGGTGCGAAAGGAACCTGACTAGAGGGGATACATAGGACGAGGAGGAAGAAGTGGAGGTGGAGAAGGAGGAGGAGGAGGAAGAAGAAGTGGTATAAGAGGAGGAGGAGGTCAAAGTCAACGGGCTGTGTCAATTGGTTGCGCAAACACAGAAAAACTGATGCCTTTGGATGGGACAAAGAGACGAGGAGGAGCCATCGTGTTTCTTTGGTACTCTTCCGAGAACCGTCTCTTTCTTTCTTTCTCTATATCCATCTCTCCGCACAGTTACGTAGCGGAATAATGAAGAAGACGAGAATGATAGAAGGAAGAGAGAAATATGGAGGAGGAGAAGACTTTGGGGACAACACCAGGGGAACCACTGAGCTTGCTCAGAAAATTTAAATACTTTGCCTCTCGTGTCTCCCGAAGAAGAAACTTCTTCTTCCACTACTTCTTCTTCCTCTTTTTTTTTCTCTTCCTCACTCTTTTCGTTTCTCTAGCCGACATCGCGTTCCCTTTTTGATGGGATTGAAAGAACTCGACTGGAAATGACAGTTCGGCCCATCCTATTCTTTATCTTCTTTCTTACTTGTAAAATAATGATTGCATTCTCTATCTTTTTCTCACGAATCGTTGGAGGTACTTTTTTTTCTCGTAAAAATTTTCTTCCTTTATTTCTCTTTTCCTTTTTTCTTTTCATTTCCTTTCTTTCTTTCTTACCCATCATCCGTCCGACTTAATTACCAAACGATATAATACTTTTTATCAGGGACGACAAAGCGAAGATAAAAGCAGATCTAAAATGTAGATTCTTAATGTGCTAAGCGCATTTTATGCATACATAGCTTACGGAGGCAAAAACGAATGAAATGAAATCCGAGCAGCGTGCTATCTTCGGCATAGATAGACGTGGTATGCGAAACGATGATGGGCGGTACACGTCGTTGCATTGTGAGAGAGACCGACCCACATCTAGCTCGTGCATCTCTTGCAAAATTGCATTAATCTTCTCGCGCGCTTTATTTCTTCGTGCCGATTTTGCCGGTTTAGTGGAATGTATCTGCATAGAGAAAATAGCGATATCGCTTACAATTCTTATCATTATTATTATCGTTGCCATTATCATTACGGATTCCAGATGTTAATAAAGCAAGATAAAAAAAAGAGGGAGAAAGAGAGAACAAGGAAAGAGAAGAAAAATGTGTCGAAGAAAAAAAAGCAACACGATAAAAAAGAAATGAAGGAGGACTCGAAAGCAGGAATAAAGTTGGAGTATTCTCGCGAAAAGGAAGGATACTTTGTACCTACGTACCGTACACGTACAAAGTCGAACGTGAACGGATCGGCACGAGCGTTTACAAAAGTAGGATAGAGAAACCGCGCTCGTTTCGACACGCTCCTCTTATGTCTTTTATGTATTATTACTCGTGGACTTTTCGTCGTCGATGAACGATCGTCCAGAGAAGTAGTCTCTCGGGCTCGTCTTCTTCTTGCGCACACGTACGTACACATACATACATGCATACGTTAACGTCTTCTACGTTAAACGTTTAACTTGCCATGTGTTCTCGATATGGACCCTACCAAAATACGAAAGACACATTACATTATGGGTATTCTCATCTCGATGCACCCATAGTAAACGCCTACGTATCTACGTAGATAGTAACACCGACGTCTTATTTTGAAAAAGCTTTTAAAGGCAGCACGTACGTTTGTATCCACATCGAGAGGATTCTCCGGTCACGTAAATATAGACGCTTGTAGAAGATCTCTGCACGACTTAGTTATAAAAGAAATACGATAAGCGTTCGTAAATAATCTTTCCACGAACGTGCCGTATATAACATCATCCTCGATCATCTTCCACGAACGATGATTACTATTCCTCGAAATAAACTCGCTAATTAAAGTAACCAGTCCCCACTTGGAATCAAACTTTCCAAAAGGTCTTGTGCTTCTATTTTCTCTCTTCCTCTTTCTCTTCTTGATCATTGCTTTCCCCAAAGACTTTTTCAATAACTTTCGAAGAAATAAACTCTATCGGAAAATGAAAGCGAATCGATTCGATTTCTTTTCGAGAAATTATTCTAATTTACGATCGAAAAGAAACGAAAAGAACGTTTGTACTTTTTCGCTAACTCTCTCTCTCTCTCTCTCTCTCTCTCTAAAGTACGAATAGATAAACATTGAAAAATATCAATTACCATATGAATTAGTTCTATTTCTTTGACAGTCCATGAACGAAAGAGTACTCCCTAAAGGCAACACAACGGCTTGAAAGTTAATCGAAAAGTCGCTTGGTTTATATTCTGCTTTTGCTTCGTTTACGACGGGATACGAGGAAGAGGAGAGGAGGTAGAGAAGGAGGAGGAGGAGGAGGAGGAAGAGGAGAGGGTGCAGCGTGCGATCTAGTTCACAAAGTTCACTCGAGTCCTCGCATCGGCATCGAACGTGCCAGTTTCCAGATCGTTTCTGCGAAGGTCCCTCCTTACTTGCACGCACATACATATACCTATATATGTATATCTACCTTACAAAGAGACACACATACACAGACACGCACGTACGAACACTCTTGAAAGAGTTGACAGACACATATATATACACACACACACCACGAATACGTTGCGCACGTAACGAAGGTTTACTTACAATGCGCGTACTGTGCCGATCGCCTTGCTTCTTTTCCACGCGATACTGGCCGATGGACCGAGCGTAATTTACGAGCAACCTAGGGACGACGGAATTACAGTACGGAAAGAGAGCGCGCGCGCGCGCGCGTTCGCTCGCGTTCGATCGATCGAGAACGAAAGTCTCGTTATTTCGATCCTGCGTTTCACTTATTCGACATTTCCAATTGGACGAGTTACAAAACGAAAACGATTAGAATCGATTTCGACACATCTTTCTTTTTTTTTTTTCGGGGGAAAAAAAAAGAAAAGAAAAAAATGATGAACCGACCGTGCCGACGAAACGAAATAAAATAAATTGTTTCTTTTATAGTCAGCTGACTCGCATCGTTCTCATTCCATATATATATATACATGTGTGTGTGTGTGTGTGTGCATAACCGCATACCTACTCTATGTATATACTCAAACTCGAAGAAGAAACTACAAAAAGGAAATGAAAAAATCGATTTTTTTCCTTTTTTATTATTTCTTTTTTCAAAGAATTGAGTAGATACTCTCTTAAGGCACTTTCCATAGAGTAAAGTCGAAGAGACGTTGTCGTTGAAGAGTTAAAGTCGTCATGCAAATGACTAGGCTCTACTTCAAATATTGAATCGTCTATTTCCCCTTCCCCTTCTTCTTCTTCTTTCTTTCTTTCTTTCTTTCTTTCTTTCTTTCTCTTTTTCTCTCTCTTTATTCTCTTTCTTTCTTTCCTTCGAGTTATAACGACGGTCAGGCGGTAAACGCAACTGGAAATAGTTATGACAATTCAAAAGCTATCATTAGAGAATTACGGCGTAGGCGTGTTAGCACGTGTCAACGTGGCACATGTGTCATTCCGTGTACGACACATCGTCATGGCGTCACTCCGAACGCAAGACAAGACTTTATCGCGTTCGCAGTCATACCGCGTTCGCTTTTCCGTCGCGGAACGTGCACCGTTTAATTAACACGACGAACATACGCCTTTTTTGTGTATCCTATCAACGCTTGAATCGATATACATAGAAGCTATACCGATGACAGATAGAAAATCGTATAAAGCGTTTCTTATCGTGCGTTTTTTTTAAATATGTTTTCTTTTTTCTTTTTTATTATTTCATTTATCTAAATTACGATCCTATTATTTAAAAAAAAAAAAAATGTACGATAATTATTATTATATGATACACCCACTTATATAGAGAGAGAAAGAGATATGTATATAAGTTGGCGTCGATCGACCCTTTTCTAAGAATCTTTCTTCGGCTCGCTCGCTAATTAATTCGGGGAGATAATCGTTGGAGAAAAATCATCCCATGAACGATTCATGCAACGTAGGGGAATAAACGAAATAAATTCATAATCGAATAAAAGCCAGTACACACAGTTCGTGTCGATCGAGCCATGGCAAACGTCATTAACCACGATAAGAGCCAATATACTACTTGAATGTCAATTTAGCGAAACAACAGCCGGTGTTCTGCAACAGGAACACACGGCCATGCTAGTTTAGCCAGACGGATATTGCTCCCTATTATTATCGAGGAAGAGTGGAGAGAACGAGGTAGAATAGAGAGAGAGAGAGAGAGCGAGAGAGAGAGAGAGAGAAACGAAGGGACTCTCGTACGTCTCGTCCCTTTTCTCCCCTACCTTTTTCCTCCCTCTCTCTCTCCTTTTCTATGCCATTTTCTTACTCTTTTTATCGCACAAACGTAGTCGCGCGTATATAGGGAAAAACGATAAAACCGACATCGCTCGTACGAACGGGTTTCTCTCGATTCTCAGAATTGGGCAGACGCAACCCGAGCAAGAAATAAAAGGACGCGTCGATGTGCTTGGACGCGTCCAAAGGAAACATATAACCAACTTCCTACTCCTCCACCGAAGAAGAACTCTGTTAGGTTCGTGACCTCGACGACGACTATTCTTCAACGATTACGTTGGAAATGGATCATCAATCAAAATGGAACATCCTGTATATGGTCGATCGATTTTCCGCGATCGAATCGTGCGAATCCAAAAAAGGCGAACGAAGCTACGGAAAAAAGAAGAACGATAAGGCAGATGGAGGTGGTGGAGGAGGACGCTCTCGTTTCGTGCGTCGTTGAGATCGGTCAAGCTCGGTTACGAAATCTGAAAAGAAGGTAAGTAATGCAAGAAGCCGGTCGAGGAAGGTGCTGGCACGGATAGAGAAGGGACGCCACTTGGAACGGGTTCGTAAACTTGCTTCGAGAACGGAGCAAACGATCGTCATCGTTGTCGTCGTTTCGCTAACCAAAGTCGGCCGATTTCATTGCCGTTCTCCTTTTCTCTCTCTCTCTCTCTCTCTCTCTCTCCCTCTCTCTCTCTCTCTCTCTGTCTGTTTTTCTCATTATTTTCTGCTTTTTTTTATTCGCCACAATGCAGAACAAATACCTATCGAGTATTCCTTTGTAGGAATTGTAACTGGTACCTCGTAAAACTTGTTACTAATTGTACGCTAGAAATAGTAGCGATTTAACAGTGACATGTGAAATATGTATGTGTAATTGCAAATGAATGCAAAGTAAAGTATCTTGATTCTCGTATCGATTCTCCATATATATACGTATATATACATAAAGAAAAAAAAAAAAAATATATATATATATATTATGAATCCTACTATATATTCTACCTGCAGGACTCGATCTCTCACTACAATAAATATTCTTCCCTTTCTCTTTAACTCATACACAAGCCAACTCCCCCTCTTTTACCGTGCTTGCAAAATGATTCGATCGAACGATAATCGACAAAGTTACGTCCCTCCTCATAGACCTCTCTCATCGTTGTCGTCGCATGGTCTAAGCTCGGCCTGTCTCCTGGCAGCTGGCTTTGCCGATATATGTATAGGTTCGCGAGAAAATGCGCCTTATCGAGTAATGCCACCGAGAGCAGCCAGCTTGGAAGCCGCTGCCGGCAGTACCGCCGTCGTCGACGACGACGACGACGTAACGATGCCCTCTCGTTCTGCCTTCCCATTGGTTCTCTTTCTCTTTCTCTTTCTCTCTCTCTCTCTCTCTCTCTCTCTCTCTCTTTCGATCGCCAGAGTTCAGGTTCCGTTCGCGCGTACACATGCATACATGTACCGCGAGATATATACGGTCGAGAGAAAAGAGAGAGAGAGAGAGAGAGAGAGAGAGAGAGAAAGAGAGAGAGGCATGAGAGCGCAATCGCGTTCCTCGTCGACGCCCACCGTACTCGTCGAACGATGCATAAAATGTGACGATAAATGAAAAAGGATCGCCGATAAAACGAACCGATTTGGACGAAGACTCGGATATTATCTGTATTTCGCTATTACCTACTCCCCTTTTCCTCGATTAAAAGCGAGTCTCCGTCAATTCACGTTTTTATTTCCATTCTGTAAAAGCCGTTAAACGCAACCTTTCAGGTTGCACCGAGCGTGTTCACGAATCGGACATATGTACATTCGTATTCGTAGGTACATACGTAGGTACCTACGTACGAATACGAACGCGTATGTACGATACGTTGGAGAACGTTTTAATGCTTTATCGACGAATGGCGGCACGATCGTTGGACATTCGGATCAAAAGTTTTCACTTTGTTAATGCGATAGCGCGTCGAACGAGACCTTGATTATTCGTTTATTATCATTTTCCATTATTTTGCTTTTATACGAGCATGGAAATCAATAGACGTTACGACCGAAGCAGTACATTTTACAAATGGATGAAAAGATAATAAAAAATGTCGTCATACTATATATCGCGTAATTTGTAATGTAAATACTTATTATTCCTTAACATTGAAGAAAACAAAAGAATGATTCTCATATGGAGAAAGAGAAAAAAAGAAAAGTCTTGGACAGACATCTCTCTCTCTCTCTCTCTCTCTCTCTCTCTTCATCTCTTCTTTCTCTCGTCCATCTCCCCTATGCTGATTCCACGAAGAAGTCGCAATCTCGTCGATTGTATTTTATCGACGATAGACCAACGAACAGTGAGCAATTAGTCGCGCAAGGAAAATAATAAAGAAAAGACTATCCATCTCCGAGTCGTCGTGGGTTCTCAGAGAGTTACGCGTATCGGACAGCTATCGAGACACTGCTATCGAGACACAGCTATCGGGACAAGGAGGGTCAGGGTTCGTCATCTCTCGTCGTTCCATAACCATAAACAGGCTCGTCGAACGGCTTTCCATCGATCTCGAGTCCAGGCAAGACGGCAGAGGCAAGTCGAGCTAGCTAGCTCGCTCGTTCGCTAGCCAGCCAGCCAGCCAGCCAGCCAGCCAGTCAGCCACGTCGCCGACTCGTGCCGTATGTAAGTATTTACTCCTAAGAAAAAGAAGACAGAACCGAAGCGAGAGAAATAGAGAGAGAAAGAGAGAGAGAAAGAGAGAGAGAGGAGACACTTACGGTGCATGAGGTTCCGCCAGCTGCCGTAAATCGCTTTGATGCACTTGTCGAGCGGAGTAGCGACCAAATTCGTGCCGGTTTTACGGGTACCGAGATTCCCCTCGGAACGACTTCTGAAGAGTTTACCGCTAGCGAACGTTCCGATCGTGGGTGTTCGTGGTTCCCGAGGGCACAGCTTCGTTTCGGCTTTCTCGATTATTCCGTTCGGTAGCCAAGATTCCATCGCTGGGTCGCGAAAGCTTCGATACGTAGACGAGAGTTTCTTTGAAGATTTTTGAAGGAAACGTTTGCCCGGTGGCAAAGGTGGTGGCCCTAGGCAACTCGTAACCGCCGTGATCGCCATACTTGGAATTTAATTTTATCCTCGACGATTTGCTTTTTTTTTCTTTCTTTCTTATTTTTTTTTTTTCTTTTTTTTTTATCGCAACACTTTCTATCGAGTTCTCGCCGTTACCCCGATCGACTCTCGATGATTTTATTGTCGTCGTTCGTCATTTTCTTATCGAACGTCTATCCTTTCACGAAGACAACGAAATCTTTGCGAGCACTATCACCGATAGACCGGAAACTTGTCTCTCCTTGGGTGATACGATCTCCAAGCTAACGTCCAAGAGTCAATAAGTTTCTCTACTCGCGTCTGCCACCGGACTACAGGGAGCTTAAGTTTATTGGTCGATGCAGTTAACGTGGCACCTAATGATTCACCAACCAGTTTCCGAGAGGCATACGGAAGAAGAAGAAGAAGAAGAAGAAGAAGAAATCTTTACGGATGCAACGTACTCGAGATATACTGCTTCTCTTCTCGCACCTTTCGTAGAAGAAGAAGATCTCTCGAGACGATCGAAAACGTACGACGCGTTTCCCGCGGATAGTTATTTTCCTTTGCTAAATCCTCGCGCGAAGATGGATCATCGGTGAAAATTAGCAGAAGCTACGAATTCACGGATAGGATACACTAGTCACGATGAAGTAATCGCTAATGATTCACGAATACACAAGAAATTCTCCCTCGCTGCCAAGTTTCTTCAAGGCGAAGCTGAAATCTGAACAAAATCGCGAATGTAATCCGAGGCCGAGCCAAAAGTATTACTTTCGTTCGTAGCGGTCGATCGAACGTGAAAGAGACGTTCGAATCTTTGGAAACGTCGCTGGTAACCGGATAAGAAAGACTGTCAGAAATGTTCGCCGAATAGCCACGGCTATCTCGCTTTCTTTCTTTTTCTTTCACTCTCTCTCTCTCTCTCTCTCTCGCTCTCTCTCTCTCTCTCTCTCTCTCTCTCTCTCTCTCTTTCTCTTTCTCTCTCTTTCTCTCTCTTTCTATTCGAGCCTTTAGCCAAGTAGTGGTGGCGAATGCAAAGGGGCGAGGTCGAAGGTGGGTGAACGAGTTCCCGGCGAGAGACCGGCGGCGTGGGCCGCCCCTGCATTTGGTCGCGTGGGTTTCAAAAAGCGCGACATGTGAATCGAGACTCGCAGCGTATGGAAATATCGAGAGGAGGACGGAAAAAGGCGGGTCGAGGAGAGGGAAAGAGAGAAAAAAAAAGAGAGAGAGAAAGAGAGAGAACGTTATGCAGCAGGAAAAGTCCAGACGACGAGATTTCATTGATCGAACGACCGGCAGCGGCGAACGATTTCGCAAGAAAGTCGTTTACAAAAAAGTGCCTGACGTTTTCGTTATTAATAAAGGTCGTCGATAACGATTTAAGCGCCTCCTTTCTATATCGCCAACACAGGCGCACAGTTACTCGATACATTAAACACGAGTCATTCGTTCGTAGAGCGAACGTTGTTCGCGTAGTTCTTTTTTTATTATTTTTTTTTTTTTTTGTTTTTTTTAATTCCCTCTTAGCTAATCCATATTTATTTTCATTATTTCTAATCATTTGGAATAAAGGATAAAGAGATGAAAAGTCTCTTGAAATTTTATCGTCATCGCTTATCATGAAGGCACGCTTAATAATAGGCGATAATAAAGAACGTATTAAAAAGTAAGAAAGTAAAAAATCATTTCTAATGGTTTTATCGGGTTAATTCAAAGATCGGGAACGACCAGAGAAGGATTACATCTATCCTCTATTCTTGCTTTCCTATATAGACCAGTCCCGATTAATACTACTTCAATTTGAAGAATCTCTCGTTCCCATTTCCACAGGCGACGGACGATATAAGCTAACCGGTTGAAAGCTACAACAAGAACGTCTCCAGTATATATCACATACCGTATTGTGTTCCTGAAATATTCGCAATGCCGTATTGTAAGAATTTCATTCTCCGCAGGCTATCGTAGATCCTCGACGTCGTCTAAAGACCATCCGTTTCACCGTTTCGTCGCTCGGTTCGATTTCCGTTGTAAACGAAAGCTCGAGAAAGAAGTTCTGTTCGTGGATAGCAAGTTGCCAAGAGAAAGAAAAAGAAAGAGGAAAAGAGAGAGAGAGAGAAAGTTTGGAGGGGGAAAAGAGGAGAAGCAAACAACGACGACGACGACGACGACGACGACGACGACTAACACGAGGGCGAGGACGACGTGTGTAGGGTCTCTTTAAAAGAAAAGTAAGGAAGATCGAGAGAGCTCTTGCGAGGAGTCAAAGAGAAAATAAGAGAAGAGAAGAGAAGAGAAGAGAAGGGAAGAGAAGAGAAGAGAAGAGAAGAGAAGAGAAGAAAGAGAAGAGAAGAAAAGGAAGAAATGCAACGCGGCTACGAATAAAGGATAGAAACGGGTAGAAAACGATGAGCGAAGAGAGGAGAGGAGCGAAGAAAGGTGAAGGGAGGAGATGCATGGGGAAGGGAGGGGGATTAGTCTGCCAAGGGATGTTCCCGCTCGATATGCATTGTCTGCCCTGTCCCCCTTTTCAGTTTCCACTCCTCTCTTCCAACGGCCTAGCCTCCCCCCCTCTCTCTCTCTCTCTCCTCATCCCCTTGCCTTCCTGCTTTCACCTCCGCCCTCGCACGCACACACAAGCCAAAGCAACCAGTCTGTGCCAGCTAGGATTCTCGCGGAACGAAGCAGTAACGATCTCGTACACGAGGGCACGCGGCATCGTAGCTACATAGGTATATACATATGTACGTACACGTAAGAACCGTAGGTACTATATGCTTTCTCGGTCTCTCTCTCTCTCTCTCTCTCGCTCGCTCTTTTGCTCGTGACACACGTACGTTCGTTAAGAGTTACACGCAAGAGAGACACCCGCGGCTATTTCTGCATTATTACGACCTGCAGAGCCTTTGTCCCTGCGCTAAAACACGAAATTACCTTGTAAGCTGCTCGCGGATGCGACTCTGCGGTGACTTCCATATCGAACGACATCGCGACAAAGAACGACAAGTCGCGTACTATAGTCGAGTTCTCCTTTAGCTTCCAAAGACTTTTCTTCCGTTTTATCTCGGAGTGCGAAGAGATCACATTCTCCGACGTTGTTTAACGCCGCTGTTACAAATTTCCTACCCTACGTGTAACCAACGTACGCGACTTTATTACAACTTTTTTTTTATCCTCTCACGACGCGTTTGACAAACCGTGCGAAAAAACGATTTAAGCGAAAAGAAAATCACGCAACTCGGTATTTTCGTTGTTAATACGAATTTAAAAGACACATGAAAGCCAACAAACTATCATTTTAATTGCTCGCATTCGCTTCTTTTATCTCAAAGGATATGCAAAGATAAAAGGTAAAACGCTTCGTCGAGTAAAGTTTCCTTTCTGCATTAAAAAAAAAACTCGACGTTCTCGTTATACGTATATTCCCTTTCCCAATTGACATGCGATTGCAAGCGTATGCAATTAAGTATTTACATTCCGTACGGTCTGAAGAATCAAACACGTTTAATTAAGAAATAAAATATTGCTCGGAAGATTCGAAAGGGAACTTTGTTAAGTGCAATTATCCTTGGATATATCAACGATACGCGGTCGATCTCCGTTCAAAAAATGAAACTTCGTTGCAATTTGTGATGGATTAAGCGAGCCACCCGGTATATTACTCGTGTAAGGCGCGTCACGCTTGCAAGACAATTACCCGATGCAAATGTTAATCCGACTAATATAGAGACGCGCGTGACCAATCATAATAAAGCCCGTTCGTGAAACGGTTTCGATGCTTTTCCTTTGATTAATTGAGCGCGATGTTGTATATCGTCGATTAACAACGCCGTCCGTTAATACTTCCTTTCTCGAAAGTGCTTTGACGCAATGCCGCAAACCCAATCTATAAATGTATGTATACTTCCTAACGCGTAATTACGACAGTGTGATCTGTTATTCATTACGTTGTAATGTACGACTAATTTGTCATATTTTCGAGAAATTTTTATCGCATTACATTTATCCTTTTAATTCGATTGACATTACTAGACATATATGTGTGTATGTATATATATATATATATGTATGTATAGATGTAGATATTTGTTCGAAATATGAAAAGTTTCGGGAGAATCGTTCCGTATGTAAAAAAAAATATATACGTATACGCACGTAAACATTTTCCAGACTGGCTATTTCATTGGTATTTATATGGATTAATTAAAAGATGGGATCCAGATCGTACGTCTATATCTATAGATAAAATTAATAACGATATAACGTAATCAATAGGAAGCCAACGTTTTTAATTAAAATCGAATACCCTCTGTACGTGCTTTTAATTGTTTTCCCCGACTTCTTGAAAAATAAAAAAAAAGTAAAAAAATAAAAATAAAAAAAGAAGAAAAAAATAAAAAATGAAAAAAGAATAGGAAATGAAATAAAAAGAAAAGATAAAATAGAGAAACCGAGTCCCGCCGAGCAGAACTGTTTTCCATCGGACTGTTACTACTACTCTTCTTCGTGCTGTCATCGCGAAAAAAAGAGAAAGAAAAAAAAAGAGAAAAAAAAAGAGAGAGAAGAAATAAGAGAGATAGAAGAACGCACGTTTAAGAGTTTGTTAAGAATTACAGGCGAGTGCCCGCGCCTGGGGCGTTTTCCGCGTTATTGTTTCGCGTGGCCTTTGTCACGATTGCAAAAAAGAAAAAAAGGGAAAATATACTGGCGGAGAAGTAAGATCGCTCTATTCGAGGAAAAAAAATGCCCAAGGCGATACTCCGCGGGGATGATAAGCAAGGAAAGCGCGAAAGAGAGCGAGCGGACGCGGTGGCCAATTAAAGCGCCGCGATCATCCTCATTATGAGGAGTTAACATCAACGACTTTATGATCCTTCAGAAGGGCGAAGTGGAGAAGCAAAGAAGGGAACGAAAAGAGAGGAGGGGAAAAAAAGGAAAAAGAAAAGAAAAGAAAAGAAAAAAAAAGAAAAGAAAAGGAAAGAAAAGAAGTCACCGAAGGAAGCCAAGTGGAATTAGAACGATTCGTCGTATCGAAGAAACGAGCCAGCGAGCTCTTTTTAAATGAACTTTTTCCAAGCCAGTTACGTTTGCTATCTTCCTCTATCTTTTTTTTCTCCCTCCCTTTCTATCTCATTTTCTCTATGTCTGCCTCGCGTCTATCTCTTTTTCTCTCTTTTTCTTTGGCTCTCTCTTCATACACGAGGCCGATTCAATTGCCTCGGCTTCTCTTGCAATTTACTTCTCCGTTCGTCGAAACGCTCATCGCCGTTCGTTCCTCGGTACTTCTCGATATATTTTTAAACCGACCGAATCGTTACGTCGCCGACGACAACGACGTCGACGACGTCGACGTCGATACCGATCGTGATATAAAATAACGAATCTCTTTGTTAATCGAGATACCGCCTTCGAAAAAACGAAGCTAAGGAACAGGTTTACCTCGTTTCGATAAAGATAGGAAGAAAGGAGGAGAGAAAAAAAAATTTTATATATATATATACATATAAACCGTCACGATACGCGTCGATCCTTCCTCCGCATTTTCTGCTACGACTCTTATGTAAATGACGGTGAATTCTGTACAGAAAAAGAGAGTGTGCGAAAGAGAAAGAGAGAGAGAGAGAGAGAGAGAGAGAGAGAGAGAGAGAGAGAGAGAGAGAGAGAGAGAGAGAAAAGTCACCCGTAGTTACGGACTCGTGCTCTTATTGCTTGTTCGAGTTAAACGCGTATGTGGTTTTCTCCCCTCCATCCTTATCCTCTTTTCTTTCTTCCTCCTTCAAAATTATTTTCTCCATCACGTTCACGCAAGTCGAACCACTCCAACCCTCTTGTCCACGTACCTTGTCGTTCTCGTTTCGAAATGACCGGAATATTTATTTCTTTTCTTTTCCTTTTGTTTTATTTTGTTTCGCTTTGTTTTGTTTTTCTTTTTTCCCCTATTTCCTGCGTTTCATGTCCTTCCATGTCACAATCGCGTGTCTACTAATCCTTAGCTATCCTCTTTTCCTCTCATTGATGTTAACCAGAAATGAAAAATTTCACACTTAGGTATTAGAAGTACCTTCGTTCGAGAGTAGAAATGCGAAACGGATCAAAAGGAAGTCTTCTAATGACAAGAGGCAGGTTATTCATTTTGTCCTCTTGGATGGCACGAAACGAGGAAGTGATGCGGTAAATTTGTATAATGAAATTTGCGGCAAAGGAGAGTCAAAAGCAGGAATATAAGCTTGCGTTGAGCTCTTTGCTTAAGTAACATTTGCATTCCCCCCCCCCTCTCTCTCTCTCTCTGTCTGTGATTGTCTCTCTGATTTATTGCAAAATCAAATCAAAGCCGGAATTAAAGATCGATCGAGAGAGACGTTACCTACCGTCGAACGTTCGAATTATTATTCAACGCGACTATCGCGAACTCGCGTTCGCGTTCGAGCGGAACGCAGCACGCTCTTCCTTACTCCGTAAGGCTAACTAACTCTCGATGAAGAGAAAATCGAACGCCTACGACGCCGACGCCCCAAGAAACTCGTTTACAAGGAGCAACGAGGAAGAAGTTCCCTCTACTGAAAATGTATACGCCGAACCTCGATAATACGTCCAACCTACGGCAAAACGTTAAAGTCCTTTTAATGCTATTGACTAAATAAAGCGTGAAAAGTCTCAACGTTTTGTTTTTTCTTTATTTATTTTCAGTCTTCCTTCTCTCTCGTTGCACAAACAGAGACAAAGAGATATACAGATATATATATATATATATAGAAAGAGAGAGAGATACTCCTGCTGTGGAAGAAGAAATCGAAAAGAAATAAGATAAAGCTTGGAAAGAGATGGAGGAGAGAGACCGAGGAAGAAGCCGTATTTTTGTTCGCGAAAGAAACACAGAGAAAGAGGGATCTCAGAGCACGTGCCATCGTGAGAAGTGGGTATACGGTTTTTGTTTTCGAAACTGCTGCAGCCAGTCTCTGCGGTTGAGACGCGCGAACACTACGACCGCTCGACGAGCCAAAGAAGAAAAAGAGAAACGGAGGAGCTCTCGGAGCCGGACCAGAGAGAAATTTGCATAATGCATCGGGGTGGACGATCGTCGAGGTAGATCCTCGTCAAGGACGAACCACGATGGCTCTCCTTTCCTCTCGTCCACTCCTTCGCCGCAATTATGATCGATAATTTCCCTCTTCCCTTCATATCCCCCTCGTCTGAGAGGCAAGAGCCTTCGCGTTTAACAGATTACCGACTATAATTTTCCTTCTAGCTTTTACAAAATATTATCGATCCGATCGATTTTTCACGCTAATTTTCTTTACGTCCAATGATATACCTATCTACTAGACGACGGCATTCTCTTTCTATATAACGTAAGAGGCCCTTTGAATTTTATTTTCCAATTCAATTCAACGATTACCGATAATTAACCGAATAATAAACTAATTCAGTCCATTTCGTCGCGGACCGTAACGACCACAATAATATCGCCAAGTCCGGCTTTACATTGTTGCATGAAACCGGTTCGGGGTCCAGTTCGAGCAGGAATTTCGTTTTTTTCGGTTTCCGGTTTAGGTTCCGTTCGATGAGCCGATTGACAACAACCTTGAAGGACCCGGCTCTTAAGTGGTAGCCACTGACATCTCAGTCAGCGCATTCTACCGACGATCCTCGAGTACGACGATCGTTATAGTATAGCGTCGATGAGAAGAGCAAAAAAAAGCGACGACGAAGAAGAGGAAATAGGATTTTATAAAAAATCCTAAATAATGGAATTATTTATAAAATCGCGGTGCGCAGGTACTACGAGTTTGCCTGAATATAATCTTCCTTTTTACTCTCGCGAATATATATATATATATATATATATATATATATATATATATATATATATATATATACACATGAATATAAATAATATATTACAGCCATTAGGATTACGAGTGAAAATCCTGCTGTGCTCCGATTGAACGGACAACTTAGACGCAGCAACGTGTCTCGGCCTTAAACGTGAGAAATAACGACGAACTCGTCAGATCGGTAATCACCAGTAACGGGGAGATAATCGGGAATAACGGCCTCGCGTCCACGAAACGCTTATGAGACAAGGGAAAAGTATGTCAGCTTGTAACTCGTCACCTTCATCGCGATGGCGTAAATCCGCGATCGTTCGCCTTAGCTCGTATTGCGATCGATCTGATTTTTATCGATACCACCAACGACAGAAGGGACACGAGGAGGAATCGAACGATCGTTTACACGAACCATCGATTTATCGTTTATCCTCGGTAAAAGAACTTCTTTCATGAATTATCGCGAAATCGTACGGTTTCATCGTTTGATCGTTTCATCGTAATACTGGAATAATATCGGCCAAGAGAGAATGCACGTTTCTAATCATCAAAATACCGAGTAGAATAGAAAAATATTTCCGTGTAATTAGGGAGAGCGGCAACACGACCAAATATGGGAGGCGGAGAACGCGGTCCAATCTGAAAATCGATATATCTAGCACAGCTGGCATCGACGAGCGTGCATATTCTATACCAACATGGATAGGTATACATATTACTACATACCGCTGGCTTTGCCCGGTATACGGCGGAAAATGAACCATGACGAACGGGCACAATGGCGAGAGAATTACTGCCACGCGAATCTTTCAACGGATCGGTGGATTAGCTGTCTCTCTCTCTCTCTCTCTCTCTCTCTCTCTCTCTCTCTCTCTCTCTCTCTCTCTCTCTCTCTCTCTCTCTCTCTCTCTCATCCATACTTTCTCGATAACAGCTACGTTGGAAACACATCGAGCGATTACGCCAGCGACGACGATGCATCGGCGCTTATCGGCATGAGCGACGCTTCGATTCTACTCCCAAGAATCTCTCGAGGATAATCGCGCTAATGGATATCTTACAGAATATCTCCTCTAACGGGAGAAGAGAAAAAGTTTAATTAACGATGCGTTTCTTTTGCGAACGGGCGAAAGAATTTTATGGCGAGTCTAAGCGTTAACCCCTTCGCACGTTCGCGTGTGTGTGTATGTATATATGTATACATACATATATATATATATATATATATATATATATTTATCTACATATATATTTTCTCGTAGATGGTTAATTGACCAGTTTAGTCGGAAAGAAGGAAGCCGCGCGAAGGAGTAATTTGCCGAGCTTCTCTCCTCGGCGCGTTTTAAACCTGCAAAAGACGACGGTGGCGTGAGAGAAATACGACACCGCCTTCTCCCCCTCCTTCTCTCACTCTTTCTTTCTGTTGTCTATGGCGAGTATTAAACGTCTCACGATATGAGGTAAAATCTACCGGCGACATCGTAATTAGACATCGATTCTCTCTCCTTATTTATATTCCAAAGGAGATGATTAACAATAACAAGCTTCCTCTCGAATAATTATGGTATAGAGATATTGACGCGCAAGGCATCAAAAGTATTTCTATAATAGTTCGCAAAAGCACAAGAAATATCGCAATCTCTTTTTTCATCTCTCGATCTTTTTCTTCCGACGATGAACTTGAATCGTAACGATTAATTAAAAGGTCTGTTTATCGTTTATCTTACATATGATAATTAAGAATTATCCAGCTCTTAGAAAGTTCGTGCAAAGCACGCATTTATCGCCTACATCGACAACAAATAATTCGCGTTAATCAGCGCTCTTAATTACTAATCCACATTTACGGGAGTCCATCAAACGACTAATTAACGGCCACTACCGGCGACGCTTAATTACTAGCCAGCGACTCGCAATGATTCGCGATCGACAATAAAACACATTTCGGATTAACGTGCTGTGTTACCAGCGATCGAATCTCTTAGAACAGTCTACTTCGAAATACAAGATATAAAAAGGGAGAGAAAAACAGAATCGAGATTCTACGAAAGCAAGAAACATCTCTTCTACCTGAGACCCGAAATCCTCGGAAGCTGTCTTGTTTATAGGACTATCTCTCAAAACGATCGATTCTTTAAAATCTACCTGCGAGGAGTTGCAGGTAGGATTCCGAAGAAACAAAAACAATACGATGGAAAATCGAATGTCTTGTGAAAATGACGGAATTATACAAATTGGATAACTCGATGATTCGGTATATTTATCTATCGCTTGGTGATAGTCGCGATTCGGCCAACGATGAACTAGAAAAACAAACTGAAGAGAAGGAGTAGTGGTAGTAGTGATGGTAGTAGTATAGTAGTGTTAGGTTAGTAGTAGAATAGTAGTAGTAGTAGTAGGCAAAGAGACACAACGTCTTATCTTTTTTCGTCCGCCATTTCTCGATTCGCCCCTCTGTACGAACAGAGTTCCCGGCGCAGAGAGACACGTGGATAAAGAGAGGAACGCATAGTATGGGTTTTCAAAGGGTGGGGATAGGGTCGGTCGAACGAACGAACGAACGAACGAACGAACGAACGAACGACGAACGAACGAACGACGAACGAACGAACGAACGAACGAGGGAACGAATGAGGGAAGGAGAAGAGGGGCAACGCTCTTCGAACGGTTCGTAGCCTAGGGCGCAGCGAGACGAAGGGCGGAGGACGCGAGGGTGAAGGAGGAGGAATGGAAGGGCGGAGGGCGAGGTCGAGAGGGAGATTCAACGTTGCCGCTCACACGGACTGGCTCTCGTGTAAACAAGAGAGAACGTGGCAACGTCGCGAGCACGTTTCGGGTAACGTGGCGAACTCTCGGATTACCTGGACCAACCCACGCTAGCCATCCGGCTCTCTCTCTCTTTTTATCCTTCTCTCGCTCTCTTCTTCCTCGTCTGTTTTCGTCGTTGTTGTTGTTGTTGTTATTATCTTTATTATTATTATTATTATTATTATTATTATTATTATTATTATTATTATTATTATTATTATTACTATTACTGTTGCAAGTGTTGAGCACTGTTAGCGTTGACATTGCCCCCACTATCGCTTCCCTACTCTCTAGTTTGTAAGCTTTTTCAAAGAAATTCTCAACGAAGGGAGAAAACAAAAATTGAAGAAGAAAAAGACCAAACCGCGAAGCCAATGGCGTTACGAATCCCACCACCCTAGTCATGTTACTACGTGTGTAACCGTGCACCAAACCATCGTTGATCAGCATCGATGGCAGCAGCAGCGGCGGCGGCGGCGGCGGTGGCGGCGGCGGTGGCGGCGGTGGCGGTGGCGGCGGCGGCGGCGGCACGACGATGCAGATGGAAAGAAGCAATGGCGTAGGTCAATTTTACGTTACACGCTAGCTCTTCAATTGTTTCAAGCTTATTCCAACAACGGAGTCAGCTGCGATAAGAGACCGTCGCGTGATCGGAAGGAAGCCAATACAGAGCAAAATGATCTCATCAGCTAGCATGAGAAAAATTAAGAGAGAGAGAGAGAGAGAGAGAGAGAGAGAGAGAATGATAGGTCGCGCGAGAACGAGCGCAAAAGCGTAAGACTACGAATTACTTTAAACGACGAGCTACTTTAGCATATATGAGCGTCATAAACAAGCACCTAAAGTATGAGTTATTCAATTACATCAAATCGATCGTTTCCTTTTGAGCCTCCAAGTACACGACGCGAATTATCTTGCTGAACGAAAGTTGACACTCTTAATGCTTTGGATATCGTTCAAAAAAGTCGACATTGATAAGGCCTTGCCTGAAAAATCGATTATAGAGCGTCTCGCGTAAATACATAAAAAAAAAAAAAGAAAAAAAACAATAAAAGAAAATAGAAAAGAAAAGAATGTACATTATTATTTATGAGGCAAGTTAAATACTTAAATCATAGGATATGACGATAGAAATCGTTATGCGGTATACGTAGGAGATACGAACGATGATGCGTGTAACATATGCAAATAGAAATTCCTACAAGATCGCTTATCGTTGAAGGACGCCTGGAAACAAAGTTCCGTGAAAATTAATTACCGTGAGATCTTGGTTACTCGCTCGTAACACGACTCGCGAATTCTTTCGCGACCTTTTCCTCTGACGTTAAAGGATCCTGCAAACTACACGTAGACCGTTTCAAACAGACTTTGTTAATGTCGGTGACTACATTTACCCGGAACTCTCTCTCTCTCTCTCTCTCTCTCTCTCTCTCTCACATACATACATACAAACACACACACACACACACATATACGCAGTATTTCCTGAAAATAGTTTCGCGAGATCGGGGTAACTAATACGGATCGATGGAATCGCACGGTAGGTATGATATTTGATGAAAAAATCCAAAAGAAAAATAAACCTTTCACATAGTAGAGTACATAAGCAGTCACCACTACCAGCTTATATTACTTTCAAGCCTGACCTATCGGAAATTGAAATAAGCTACTAATCTTATTTGCATCCAAGTTTTTAACGTAGACTAAGTTTAATCTATGAAATCTTGAAGAGAAATTAAAAACTACGATGTTATAACTACGTCGTATTTTGATTTAATTTCGAACATTAACGAACGTAAGCACGTTAGAGAGTGATATTCCATCGCACACATTCATTTCGTATTGACGTCTGATACACGTACATATTTAACAAGCCTTTTATATATGCAATGCATTTAAAATTTCACGTCACATTGGCATTAACGTTCCCATCGCACATACAGCCTCTGTATTAGTTCTTCATTACTTTCAAAATAATATTACTTTCTTTTTGACTTGATATTTTTTGTAATTTTTCCCCGTTGAAACGTGATTACATAAGATGCGAACTTTTTCATTTCCAGCACATTTGAAATGACGTTTTTGTTATCCTCAACTTGTAACTTGATGCGATTCTATTTCGTTGCAAAACATCACGAGCGATAAAGTGCCGATGGAGAGCGAACGTTTCTCGCTCGTATACAGTTTCGCGGGAGGAGGAAGAGAAGACGATAGTTTCAAGAGAAACGATGGAAGGTCGCTACCCTGTCTAAAGAAATCTGGAAGAAAAATAAGAGTGACTCTGAACGCGGGACTATCGTCACGCGCGTTTTTAAGAGAATAAGCGCGAGAATGTATATAAGCACGTTCTCAAAAGAGAACGCCACGCGATAAACTGCACCGCGTCGACAAAGGATCCGCGGAATTTCAAGGATTCTTGGCTTCCCGGCTAGTTTGACTGAAGGAACGAGAGAGAATTATCCGTAGAATCCGGACAATCTAAATAGAAGCTCGAAGAGACTCGGAGGAGTATGTTCTCGTCGAGGACAACGTATGTATATATGTATTAGTATTTGTATATACGTGTGTGTGTGTGTGTATGCATTTACAATATACGTAGTGTATTGAAGTATGAAAAGGGGGGAATAGAGGAAAAAAAAAGAAGAATAGAGGGAACTACGAGGAAGACGAGGACGGCTTCCCGATGTAACGTGGCACTCTCTTTGAGTTTCGTGCCAAATGCCAGTGTCAGCAGCCGGCGTTTACCTACAACGTAGCCCGTTCTCTCTCTCTTTCTCTCTCCCCCTCCCTCTCTCTTCTTTCTAGCCTAGACGTCAACGTCGATAAAGCGAAACTCGCGAGATAACGTCTGTGTGCATAGTCGATGAAATTTATTTGATATACAAGCTGATAAAAATACGACTCGTCATAGAGTACGTATGTAATGGTACGTGAGCTAGCAACGGTACTTGTATGACCCCCAAGTAGTCTCCCTCTTTAAGTTCTCGACTTTATGAGACTAAAGACGAAAGTACATAGATAATATACACAGGTATATACATATATATATAGATAATAAAAAATGTGACGCGGCATAAGATTTTAGATCCAGTCGAGAACTAATAAAAACAATTTTACTGGAATCGCATTGCGGAGACGACGCAAGAATATATGTGATATGCGATTAACGAGGATTAGTACTTTGGTACATACATTCGCGTTATATTCGAGCGTACACGGCAAAGGAGATAATGAGAGGCTCTCGAGCCTAAACTAGGAAATAGAGTCAGGTCTTGTGGTCGATCGTCGAGCAACTAAGTTAGCAGTAAA
Source organism: Vespa mandarinia (assembly GCF_050613455.1). Lineage (NCBI taxonomy): Eukaryota > Metazoa > Arthropoda > Insecta > Hymenoptera > Vespidae > Vespa > Vespa mandarinia. The sequence continues at coordinate 528,202 of NC_140811.1, forward strand.
CGCATCGATTACACGCTCATTTAATCGCGACCGCAAAAATGAACCGCACATTGCTGTATAGTCGTCGGCAACAACAGCAGCAGCAGCAGCAGCAGCAGCAGCAGCAGCAGCAGCAGCAGCAGCAGCAGCAGCAGCAGCAGCAGCAGTAGCCATGCTAATCTATGATCGCTTACGATCGAACACAAAAGCTGTAATTCCATTGGGAGATATCTCGTATCTAACGAGAAGGCTCGCTCGGAGATCGGCAATAGGCCGAACGAAGGAAAGAAGCGGAATGGAACGGAACGGAACGGAACGGAACGGAACGAATGGTGACCTTGAACCGGTGACTTCAAGCGAACACACATACGCACACACACACATGTGTATAGATATATATATATCTATATATGTACATAGAGGGAGAGAGAGGATGTACTCTCGCATAATTATTTTTTTCTCTTTTTATTTTTTCCACGAAAACTCGACAAGTTGATGTATTCCTGTTTGTTTCAACGACGAGGCTGCTAGCAACAGGTGCCTTCCTTCGGCGTCTTTTGCAAAGTGCAAGAGCCGCGCACCGACTCGCGACGTGAATGATACTCCAAGCTTTATTCCGTTTTCTCAAAAACCTTTTTATATACCCTGTACAACGCGAAGAAAAGAAAAAAAGAAAGAAAGAAAGAAAGAAAGAACATGAACAGGGAGAAAATAAAGGGGGTCGAGGGGAGGGGAAGAAAAAAAAGAGAAGGTAAGATAGAAGAGACGCAAGGAGAGTACAAATGGTCGTATTACGAAAGGTAGCTTGAAATTCTGTTAAGCCGAGTACACACGTTCTTCACGGTAGGGAAGCGACGCGGCATACGTGACCACGAATTCTCTCGACGTACTACTATACTCGCCGCATGTTTGCTCGCTCGCGCGCACATAGCTTGTGCGTGAGTAAGTAAGTAAGTAAGTAAACGAGTGAGTGAGTGAGTAAGTGCGTGCGTGCTCGCTCGCTTCTCTTCGTCGTCGTCGTCGTGTCGAGCGTTGCAAAGTTGTGGCGTCCGTCGTAATCCTGCACGCCGCCATGCGTTTCTGACGCCGTCCCTTTTTCCACACGACTCCTTTGTCCCATAGATCGAACAAAGGACTAGGCCGTTCCAAGGACGTGTCTATAGGAGCCGCGCGACCGTTTAGGGTCACAAGTTCCGAGGTCTATAGGACGAAATAAAAATCGAACTGGCGAATCGAACGTGCGTACTTCTCTCTCACTTTCTTATACGCATACACATATATACACATATGCATGTAATATCCGCCCTCTAAACACGAGTTCAAAAATATAAATGGAACAAAGGCCATACTATTATTATATAAAAATTACAATGACAACGACGACGACGGTAGCATGAACATTATGATACGCCAAATTTGTAAATTTATAAGTATAATACGTATAAGTCGGAAATAAAACAATGTCATTTTCTTGATATTCTCAGGTAAACATTTTTTTACCTTCTTCTATTATTGATACTAGGTAAATAGTGAGGCAAAAAAAATGGGGTCATTAGTTTGAAATAAATCGCATGTATCCTTTCCTTGAATTAATCATTATTAAGGATATATCACGCGTGTTCGCTCTCAAAGAAAGTGATGGAACGTCCATTTGTAAAAAGGACCTAAAGTAGACTACCTGAGACAAGGAGAATCGTCCCTAGTTCGGTCGATTTTCCTCGAGATAAGGAAAGAGGAAAATGGACTCGGATGGAATATATATATATATATATATACATGTACGTATACAAACGTGCTTTCCATCAGATAAAATCAAATGAAAGAAGTCGGTGTGAATTTATGATAACGATTAGTTAAACGCGGACTTTGACATACGAAATACACAAAACAATCTTGTATCATAAGGATCTTATTTCTCTCAGTCTTTTTATCTTCCAAATCCTTCCAAGTACCTTTCTGTTCCTGCTTTTTGTCTCAACTCGTTTATTAACCTGTTAATAATAAGGAAAATGTTTGATAGAAAAAAGAAAAGATGTGTCTGATTTAATTTTAATAGAAAATAAAATTTACGTTACGAACGAAGACATGAAAATTATTGAATCCTTAAACGAAGGATATCGAGAAGTATAAATCTTTCTTAAAAACAAATAACATATTTATTCTTTTGTCAAGGATCTTTCTGATGTCCTTTTCCCATGGTTAATGGATTAATAATTATCTATTTATCATTCTCGATAACGAATTTTTCTTGAAAATAATTTGTATTAAATGTATAAGTTTACGTAATAAATTCATTATTGCATATCTCCCTCCTTACCCTATCGCCATCCGATAATAACGAACTTCAATCTTTTTTTTTTTATTCGTCCACTTTCGTTAAACGATCTCAACAATGTTATCGTTGAAAAATCGATCGACTAATGGAGTTGCAGATTAAGTACGACAGAGTATATAATGTGGCATCAAAGTGTAAACTCGTATCGTCGCGAACGTTATATAAATCAAACAATGCGCATAATTCGATAGCCCGAAAGAGAGAGAGAGAGTGAGAGAGAGTGAGAGAGAGAAAGAGAAAGAGAGAGAGAGAGAGAGAGAGAGAGAGAGAGAGATCGTTTCCATTCCACATTCGAGCGAACGTGAGCTGCAAACACGTCGAGTTCATCAGTGGATTTCAAGCAATTCAACGCTGGGCTCGATCCAAGAGAGGTACTCGTATATCAGACTCCGCTGATTTTGCACCGGTGAATGCGGCGAAAAGAGAGAATGGAAGAAGACCAGGAGTGGAGGAAGGAAAAAAAAAGGGAGAATAAAAAAAAAGAGGAGTATGAAAAATAGAATGCCAGGATAAACGAAGAAAAAAGAGAAAACGTTCTTGAAAGCGCGAAAACGAAGTCGATATTGGTTTTTTTTTTTTTTTTTTTTTTTTTTTTATTTTTTTTTTTTTTTTTTTTTTTTTTTTTTCCTTACAATTTGATTTTTTCTTTTGCACAATTTGATTTCAATCCCGTATCGAAGGGAATAACTATTACATTTATCTAACAAGAATACGAGAGTTATTATCGTACAAAACCTTTCGAAGCTCGTAGAGTTTACGACGGTGCATTAAGAAAAAGAAAACGAGAGAGAAAGGGAGGGAGAGAGAGAGAGAAAGAGAGAGAGAAGATTCGTTCTAATTTACGACTTCGACTTGAACGACAACTCTAAGGAGTTTACGAGCAAATGAACGAGGGAGAAGGATATCGTTGTCATTGTCATTGTTACGATCATGAGAAAAATAGGAGAGAGAGAGAGAGAGAGAGAGAGAGAGAGAGAGAGAGAGAGAGAGAGAGAGAGAGAGAGAGAGAGAAGGATATAAGTGGATAGAAAAACGATTCGTAGAACGATTCGTAAAACGATTCGTAGAACGAGAATATCGTACGAAGGAATTCTCTCAAGGCTGTTGCACGGCGCGCTTGTTGGCCGCAGATGCCGATTTCGCGAGTGCACGATCTTTTTCGAATTTTCTTAAATGTCACAACAAACGTCGTAGAAACCGAGTAACAGCATATCGATAATATCGAAAGGATAATATCGAAGGAGCATTTGCGAAATTGCGATTGGTCATTGTTCGGACGGCGAAGCGATTCGAACGATTCATTGTTCCTGTGGTTCGCGATATTGTCGCGATTTAAAAGCGGTCAGGAAGTCGAGAGAGAGAGAGAGAGAGAGAGAGAGAGAGAGAGAGAGAGAGAGAGAGCGGAGAAAAAAAAAGAAAAAACAAAATAACATAAAAAAAGAAAATAAAAATGAACGAAGCAAATTGGCGTTCTCACTGGGCTATAGTAGTAAAAGAGGATATACGAGCGACACATGAGCTTTCGCGTAATCGAGAATGGAATGTCGCGAGGGAACGCTACGTCGTAGACTCCTCGACCTTCGTTTCTGTTTTTTTTCCTTTCTTCTTTTCTCTCTCTCTCTCTCTCTTTTTTCCTTTTTTTCCCCTTTCATGCATCTTTTAACTCGTTCCTATATATAGAGAAAACTACGTGCACCGATTTCAAAACTCCGCGTGACAAAATACTACGTATACGACGGAGAAACGAAAATAAACAAGTTATATTATGAAATAATTTCCCGTTGGACGAGAAAGTAGCGCTCGATATCAGCTGAGAGCGAATTAATATTCGATATTGATACGAGAGGATTTAATAAAATATGTACCAAGTGAAAGAGCCAGCGAGAGAGAAAGAGAGAGATGGACTGTTTTTCTCGCTGCTCCTCCTTTTTCTTTTCTTCTTCTTTACTTCTCCTTAGTTTTTTCCTTCTTTGGCAGAGCTTTTTAACGGGAGCTCGCCCACCAGCGGGATAATCCGAAGGCGAGCACGCCTCTCTGTTTCTGCCCGATGAAAAGCGCGTCAAGGGTTATTGAAGAAAAGGATTTGCATTCGAAAGTAGTGACGCGTATATAATTTCTTCTTCTTCTTCTTCTTTTTGCTCTCTCTCTCTCTCTCTCTCTCTCTCTCTCTCTCTCTCTCTCTCTCTCTCTCTCTCTTTCTCTCTACCTCGCGAGAGAAGGAAAGAAAAATAATAAAAAGAAAAAAGAAAAAGAAAAAAAGAGAGAGAAAAGGAAAACACACAGCACCTCGATTAAAGCGAGTCGTTTTCTTAATTGCTGCGACGAAAAAAGAAACGAAACGAAAAAAGGGTGAAACAAGGGTAAAAAAGAAAATAAAAAAAGGAAATATAAGTGGTAGCGGCGTTTAAAGTAAAAAAAAAACAGGGAAATCCCCGTGAATGAGAACCACTGTAGTGGGACTCGACGAGTCGTTGATATTCAAAGCGCTTTTAAACAACAAGTCGGTAAGAAAAGAAGAACGTTTCGTTCGCAATCGCGCTCGAGTTTCTCAGTCTCGAGAGAGTCACGTACACTCCTCCTAGAGTCGTATCGTGACGTTGATGCGGGTAAACGAAAAGAAGGATACTTGAAATCGAAAAGAGAGAGAACGCGGCGCCGCTGTTTCGAAAGAGAAAGAGGAGAGAGAGAGGACGGATCGATGCTCTGGGAAAAATAATTTGCAGGAGGTCCTAAAAAGTTTATCCAAAGTTCTCGAGAATGAAAAAGGATTCTTTGTCCTGAGAGAAAACTCTTAACTTATCGTATAATATCCGAATGACTCGTCTCGAAGTCAACGGCAACGATAATAGCAGAAACGCTGAAAGTCGAAGGACGAGTGACAGTTCGAGTTGGAGCGCGTTTTTCGCTCGAAACCGTCTTTCTCTCTCTCTCTCTCTCTTTCTCTCTCGCTTATCCTTCGAACGCGCTCGAACTAGAAAGCCGATTTCACCGGCCGTCTTCTAAATCCCATTCCCCTCCCTCTCCTTTCGAACGTTCTACGTTAAAGCTACGTTGGCTCCTATACCTTCCCGAAAAAGGGAATATTGGGACGCAACGCGCTAAATCGTACTCGATCATTCGAACCAAAGATCGATATAATCGTTGAGAAAAGATTCTTCTTTTCCTCGTTCGAGAGTCGCGTCCGTAGTGAAATCGAATCGGCTTACCGCTGATACGTCTCATGACGGCTTCACCACGACACCACGGCTCGTATCCAAGAACAACAACCGTCGTCGCTGCTGCCACTGTTACCGCCTCCGTCACCGTCGCCGCTGCTGCTGCTGCCGCCGCCGCCGCCGCCGCCGTCGTCGTCGTCGTCGCCGTCGTCACCGTCGTCCTCTTCGTCCTCGTACTCGTCCTTCCGTAAGCGTCTGTAGCACTGCTGGTGATAGGCTGATCTACGCTGACGCTCCTGCTGTCGCTGCTGTTGCTGACAGTAATGACGAGGAGGATGATGCTCGTCCAACCTGCGGTGTTCTTCCGCGCGAATCTTTTCCCTCGTCGCTAACACCATACCAAAGGAGAAGGAAGAGGAGAAGAGTTTTTCGCCAACGACCACCGATCACCGATGATAATCGACATCCGATAAGCGCGCACACGTCGTCGTTTCTTCGCGACAGCTAAAGCCCCGCGCCATTGCTCCGTCAACGAAAGAGAGATTGAGAAAGACAGAGAGAAAGAGAGAGATCCGAACGCGCGATGATTCCGCTTCGACAGCGAGAAACTCCTCTTCTCTTCTCTTCTCTTCTCTTTTCTTCTCTTCTCTTGTTCTCCTGTCTTTAGAATTATGTTATACCAGCGGGCTACTAGTACTATTATTCTACTATTACTACTACCATTATTATTATGATGATTACTAGTACTACTACTACTACTACTACGACGACGACGACGACGCCGCCGCCGCCGAGTGTCCTCGCGAAGGACGTCGCTCGAGACGCGTCGTCACCACCACCGACCGACTCGTACCTTCCCTTTCCTCTTCTTCGTGGTATAGAGAGCACGCGCGCGCGCGCGCGATTCTCCGATCTCTCTTCCTCGTTTCCGTTATTGTATCTTTCTCTCTCTCTCTCTCTCTCTCTCTCTCTCTCTCTCTCTCTCTCTCTCTCGCTCGCTCGCTCGCTCGCTCGCTCGCTCTCCCTTTCCTTTAGACTTCACTTCACCTCGATCGCTACGTCGAACGTCGAAATATCTTTATCGATCGCGAGGACGATAAAGGAAATGTGATTATCGGTGAAAACAATAATGACAACGACGAAGAAGACATACTCGCGGTTAACGACCGCGACTACTTCGCCAACACGTACTCTCTTCCTCGTTACGGTTTCGCGTCTGTGCTTGCGGCGCGCTACGGACGCGGAAGAAACTCGTGATCGCTCTTCTTTTACGAGCACGAAAGACGAACGCAGACGCGAAGCCGCCGACTGCGGTTATCGTAGACCAAGCCTCAAGCTACCAATCGCCGCCGCTAGTCGCGCTCGCATCTACTCCAATGAACGGTCGCGCCCTCATCGCACGACCAGCCGCTCGCGCTTATTTCGAATTCCTACTTATTATTTTATATTCTACGAAATAAACACCATCCTTTTCTTTTTGGATTTAATATTTTCTACCAGTTGTAAAAATTTGTTCATTCGCTCTACGCTTTTCGTTCTTTCGAAGATCGAAAGATCGAAATCGGAGATCCGTTACGAAATGTATAATCTACGAGTGCGTGCACCGTACTGAATCAACAATGGAGTGGTCGCGGTCCCTCAAGGATTTGTACGGCCGAGATACGAAAAGTAAATAGAACAGATTAGATAACGCTGTACAAAATGAAGAAATAGAATACGAATTCTCTCTCTCTTTCTCCTCCCGTAATATGTATAGCGGAGTACGTCGTTCTAAATATTTCAACGCGATATATATCGTGCTTTTAATTTCTCACAAATTACGACCTTCTTAGCGATAAAAAAAACCGGCTCATCGATCTTCTCGTACATATTTTTACCATCAGCTCTCTGTTTAATTTCTTCGAGATGGAGGAGGCTGCAATATCCGATGATTCCACGTGCGACTACCTACGCCTGCATCGAGAATACGTAATGAGAAAACCGTTCGATGACTTTAAGATGGCCTATCGTGATACACGATTCTTGTATCGTTAAGTATTCCAAGCTTGAATTACATGAGCGAACAAAGGACACGTCGTATTGCTAAAAGTACGACTCGCAAATCCCCTCTAACGTGTGTGTACTAGGTTTCAACTCGATTCTATTAAGGGAAAGTGAAGACTCGTTAAGGGATACGATCGAAAGGAGAGAAAAATCGACGATTGCCTTCGTCGATAGTTTTTACTTATATCAATCGATATTAACAAAGTCGAATTACTCCGATTATTAAAATGAACGTAGGCATATACTTCAGGCGAATTGTCGGCGAACTTTTTCTAAATAAATCACCGGAGATAGAAAAAAAAAAAAAAGAAAGTAAAGAAAAAGTGGGTATCGGTAAAATATGAAATGTAAACTTTCGAAAGCTTTGTATGGCATCTGTATTTTTCCCAAGCGTTTTAAAAATAGAGTATTCACCCTGCTGTTACGTTTTCAAGTATTCAAGATAAGCTTCATTAATCTAACCTACTGACATGTAAAGGCGACTGCTAACGCGTATCTTCTTTTTCTCCGACCTTTTCATAATATCGAACGAGAAACTCTAACCGAGAGATGTATGCGGTAATTTATGCGAGTTAAAGGAGTGCTCTTGAATGCGCAGAGAGGTTAACCTAAACTCATTCGCGTACGTTTCTCGGCCGACTCTGTAGGGGCCAAACAATATAACTAATTATCATCAATTATACCCAAGAGAAAGAATAAGAGAGAGAAAGAGAGAGAAAGAATAAAAAAAAATAGCAACAAGACCTCATTCGAACGAAGATCGCAATCGTTCGTAATTACTTTTTCGATCGTAACTAGTACATCGCAATGTTCCAAATGAAAAAAAAAAAAAAAAAAGAAAAAGAAAATATAATCATCATACGAGTTCTCATCGTTCGAGAATATCGATCGCATACGATAAGATTCGTAAAAAAATTTTCAAGGTTAGAATCGAAAAATGAACAAATCTTATTGTTCGGTTAGAACGAAGCCAGTAAAAGCGGAACGATAAGAGAATTCAGAAGGATGTACCGGTTTACTTTCTTCGTAAAATAACTCGGCATCGTAAAATCGACGTTCCGGATATTCCTTTTATTCGAAATACTTTGTCCGCGAATCCGGATCGCGTTCCAAGGGAATAAAGAGCCCAAATTCCAGGTAAATCGTTGGACCCTTCCGCGGCTTTTCATATTTTCTCTTTCCTCTTAACGCATACCATCCTGTATAACAGGATGTGCAAAAGGGACGACGAATCGAAAAGCAGCCGTTCGTGAAACAGAAAGACGACTGGTATCGGCAGCATCCAACATCGACGATCCCGTTTCGTTACTCGACTCGTCGAACCCAAAGGTTCGCGTACAATGTCGTCTGTGGCGTCGAGTTCGTGTACTAGAGCGTAGGGTGACGTTGCGGATGATCACCATGGAAACGAAACGTGGACCTTCCCTCGAACCTATCTTTCCTACTCTTGTTCCTCTCTCTCCCTCTCTCTCTCTCTCTCTCTCTGCGTCGTTCAACTCGCACTCTTCGCACACAAAGGACACCCATCGTCTCGAACGACCCTGCGTCCTCTTCGCTTTTCCATCTTTCATTCTCTCTCTTTCTCGCATATACACACATACATAAAAAAGGAAAGCGCTACGCTAGACGCAAGTTCACTCACCGGTACGATCCTCGCTCCTTCACGTCGACGTACTTCCTTCCTTTGAGCGTCGTTCCTTCGAACTTCCTTGTTCTTTTCTCCTCCTTCTCCACCTCGTCCAACTTTGTTTCTTCTTCTTCCTCTTCTTCTTCCTCGGCGTCGCAGCCACCGCTGCTCCCGCCGTTTTCCTCTTCAACTTCGTCTTCGTCGTCTTTGTTTTTATCGTCGTCGTTGTCGTCGTCGTCGTTATTATTGTCGTCGTCGTCGTCGTCGTCAACGTCGCCGTCGTTGTCTTTGTCGTCGTCGTTTTCGTCGTCGTCGTCGTCGTGGTCGTCGTTGCCGTTGTCGCCGGTCGCCTCCACGTTTAAAGCCAGATTTGCAGCGCGCGACGACGTCCCATGCGGGGGCGCCGCTCCTTAATAAACCTTTATACTATCTTGCATACGACTTATATTCGTATTTCTCTCGTCCTTATTTTCTTCATTTCTTTCTTACCAATTAACTTACTCAAGAGTTTACATTTTTAAGAATGTCGATTATATGGGATTTCCCTCGATGACGATAATAACGACGGAAATTAATCTCGTTCCTCGTGAAAGATTCGTCCAGGGCAAAGCACGATAAAGGTGAGAGGGAGAAAAGGTATACGCGAAAGAGTGTGTACGCGTATGCGTGTGTGTGTGTGGTTGTGTGCACGCGCGCGCGTCTATATACTTGCATCTGCAAGTACCAAGCACTTTCTCCGTCTCTTTTTTTTCCATCGACCTTCCATATACTCTCTCGCTCTCACCTATCAACGAGATTGCATGCATTTATTTGTACTTCGTATTTGTTCTCTTTCTCTCTTCCCTACTTCATAGCCTTTTCTTCTTCTTCTTTACACAGTGCCGGAGTAATGATTTTAAATCTCCCAGGCCTTCTTGTACATGCTCCTGATGTAAGGGTTTTTTTTTCAAAGTTACACTACGTACACTTACCTTATCATCATCTTTGTTTCTCTTTTATATATGCATATATAAATATATATATTTTTTTTTATTTCGGTTGACCTAAAGCATACGAGTGATAATATGGATAGAGAAAAGAGAAACAAAGATCTTGTTTATTTCGGATATTCAAAGACGAGTCAGAATTGGACTCGAGTAAGGTCTCGTCTCTCGTAAAATCCAAATGTTCCGTTTGTACGCAATCTATTAATTCTCCCTCTCTCTCTCTCTCCCCCCCCTCTCGCTCTCCATTGCAGACCACTCCTCCGCTTACCGACAACTCCGTACGTATATCGATTGTTCTCGTGGAAACGACGCAACATGCGGGACCACCATCCCACATTCATTGTCTTGTTGCGTAGAAGGTCTTCCAAATATGCGTGTAATCTATCTATTTCATTTCGCTCGAGGAAATTGATCGGATCGAATCAACGATAAATCGCACTTGCTATTATAAAGCTTTTCGTCGGAAGACTAAGCTTATCTGACTAAGAGTTAGACGCGATCTCCCCGTTTAGATTTTCTTATATTTTATATCTGTTATTAAGCGATAATTATACACATAAGAGACAAAAATGTTATATATATATTAAAATATACACAAAATGTACAACGTAAATCGCATGTCTGCCGTCACGCAATTTGATCGCGCGCTTGCTCGGCGGTAAAAAAATAGGATTTGGAGAAATTGAAAAGTTTAAAATCTAATGCGAAACTCTCTTGATACATACTCCGTCTTTCGACAACGAAGTACAAAGATAGGAAATGGCTTATCACCACAATCTTATTGCGCAATACATGTTCACGATTATCGGAAAACGTAAAATGAGAAATAAATTACACTCATTGAAAGAAAGAGAAAAAAGGAAAACATAATAATAAAGGAAAAGGAAAAAAAAAAGAAAAGAAAAACGAAAAAAAATTATTTACAATACATACGCTGCTTTCCTCTAACCCTCGATGGTATTTTTATAAATAACGTATGTAAATATACTAATAATACTTCGTATCGACGGAACTATGCTGACGCAATATATGCTTTTTAACGCACGACGATATCGAGAAACAATTAAAAATGATAATTTCTTTTTAATGAACAAAAAATTTTTAAAATTTATCGAAAAATTCATCGAGATGGTCGACAAGATAAATACTGATTTTTATACAATGTAAAATACACAACGATCATTCTCTTATAAATAACAATAATAATTTAAATTACATGTAATATAAAGTAGATATAAAATCAATCAGAAAAGAACAATATATCATATTATATCCTCCAACGTAAAATAACTCGTACATTGGAATTAGTTTGGTGTATGTATATATATAATATATATAATATATATATTAGAGTGTCCCATAAGTTTTTTTCCTTTTTTTTTAATGCGAAATCAAATATGTGAACCATTCTGCTCTATTACCTTCTTCCATCTCTCAGGAAGTCTCATTATGCCCTCTTTCCAAAATTATTGAGACTTACTTGTAAAATATTCATCGAGGTGCGTTTTTATTTCGCTTTCGGATTTGTAACATTTATCACGGAGAGAATTTTTTTAACGAGAGAAACAAGTAATAATCGAATGGAGCAAGGTCTGGGGAGTACGGAGGATGAGGTAGAACGTCCCTATTAAACTGTAAGAGTTTCTGTCTTACGGGCAATGCAACATGCGGTCTTGCGTTGTGATGAAAAACGACACCTCGTCATTTCATCAATTCTGGCCGTTTTTCGGCTATGGCAGCTTTCAATTTATCAAGTTGATTGCAATATTTTGCAGAATTGATCATTTCACCTTGTGGAAAGAGCTCGTAGTATACTACATCTTTCTAGTCCCACCGAATGTACAAAAGAACTTTCTTCGGATGAAGTCTTGGCTTCGTAATAGTTGAAAGTTGATTTTCCTTAGACTAAATGTGCATTTTCGATGCAAATTTTGATATAAAATCCAAATCTCGTCACCAGTGACAAGCCTCTTTAAAAAAGAATTTTTTTCATGTTGCTAAAAAAGCAAATCGCACATAGAGATGCGGTTCATAAGGTCGGTCTCCGTCAATTGGCGTGGAACCCAAACTTCATACCGATTCACATATCCCATCTTGATGACATGATTATGTACCGTTGTCCTGGGAATGTTAGTGGCATCCACTATCTCGCACACACTATATCGCGGATTTTCAGCGAGCATACTCTTGATGAGGTCCGTATCCGTCGTTGTTGGACGGCCGCTGCAGTCTTCATCTTTCAAATCAAAATTACAACTCTAAATTTCTTAAACCAATTGCAGACGGTTCTAATAGTCGTGGTACCACTCCCATAAACGGTGCAAATCTCTTCTCCAGTGTCATGTGTACTATTACCTTTTTTAAACCAATGAAGCATAACATGCCGCGAATGCTTCTTTTGGCTATCCATATTGAACGGCGTAGAAAAGGATTTTAAAAGAGACAGTCACAAACGAAACGTACTTTGAAAGAGCTGTGAGACGACTGAAATTGATGCCATAAACAGACAATAGATAAACTTACATGTTTAGTAACATAGCCGGTTCGAGGTCATACAGAGCGTGGCGCGGAAAAAACTTATGGGACACCCTAATACATATATATATATATATACACACACACACACGCGCACACAAATATATATATATATATATATATATATATATATATATATATATATATATATCCGAGGAATTTAGCGCTTTTCTTCTTTTCATTAAAGCAAATTAATTCATGTGTTATGCTTTCGAAATTCCTTTGATCTTCGTCTAAAGATTAATTTTGATTTCTGTTATTTGAATTTTTAAATATTCTTTATGCAATACGAAAAAAATAATTAAAAAATAATTAAAAAATGCATCAAAGACTAGTTTAACAAATTCTTGCCATTTCAATGTATCGCTAATGAATAATTATACCATATAATATTGAACTTTAAACGATGATAATTTACTGAAGCGTTACACATATTTTCGTTTCCTTATTTCGAAATAAAAAATAAAATCGTAAAATAAAAATATAAATAATAATACAGTGCTTAGAAAAGTCGTCAAATTTGATTGATAAAATAGAATCGGTTATTCAAAATCTCTACTTAATGCAAAAGAATCAAATAACTGATATCGATAATAAAATAATTTCTCAGCATCGATTTCGATCATCTATAGATGACTAAGATTTCTTATTAATAAGAACATGAAAAGCAATCTCAAAGAGATTACGTCTATCTATAATTTTAAAACTGACTGATAATCTCGACGAATCTATTCATGCGTTGAACATTCGAACGGAATCGCTACATTGAAAAATTTCTAAGTATATTTTTTTACGATATGAAGACTTTAAATACTTAAGTACGCCATTGTAATATTCATTATCTTATTAGCGTACAATAATAATAAAAAGGGAAATCATTACGAGGCGTTCTGTTACGAGTGGATGCTACCGCTTCTTTTTCATACCTTTGCGATAACCTTTCCCAAACCATCCAGGATTTTTTGCAGATGCCAGTGGCGCGTCGGCGATAACTAATTGCTCCGCTTCCTGTATATGTTCATTTTCCGTTTCTAATGATACGGGGTCGTCTCCGTCGCGCTGATAATAGAGGCAAGTAAGGGACCCTTCGTGTTCCATACAAAACGAACAGGCTGCTTTAGGTTTTGGTGTCTCTGTCGTAACATTGGGTATTTGTATGAATGGATAATAAAATAATGGAGTTAATTGAGGATACATGTACATAGGAGGGAAAGGTAATCCCATAGATAAAAAAGGCAATGCAGTAAAGAAAGGTGCAGAATAGGCAGTCACAGAATCGGTTACGCTTATAGGAGTGATACAGTCTTCGGTTTCTTTAGTTTCTGGTACGGCATCCTCGATAGATTGTTCGGTACTTTGGCGCGGGGACTTTTTTACAGTCGCTGCTACAGGCTCCTCCAAGCATGGCTGGGTCGTCGTCGGTAATTCACTGGTCTGCAGTCTTATAGCATGAAAAAATATCGGATCTTTTGAACGATTGTATTGCGGAATATCCAATCCTAAGTGAGCCATGATCTTTTTCATAACTTCGTCACACTTTCCATTTATCTTCAAAACAGCGTTCTCGTCTTTCGGAGTCCATTGTAAATTAACGATATACAATGAAGGACGTTTGTGTACTGGTCTATCCATTTGCCATAGCCACGGATATTTTTTCAAAACTTTAAGACTAGAACCCAAACATAATATCACGTCGGCTTGTTTGGCTGCCCGTGTAGCACCATTCCAATTAATTGGCCATGGCAAATTTCCTCTTTCGCCAAAATGTACTATAGAATCTTGCAAAATTGAATTACATTTGTGGCATAATCTGCCTGTTCCGTGCGAATATCTAGCTGTTTTTTCCGTAACGTCAAAAATCCTCCAATATTCTCTAGATGGTTTACAAGTTCTACATACTTCTACGTACATATTTCCATGAACTTCGGATAGAAGGGTACGAGGTATACCACTGCGCAAATGAAGTCCATCACAATTCTGCGATACTATGTGTTTCAATACACGTGCCTTATATAAAGCGTACAAAGCCATATGCGTTAACGTTGGCTCGGCCTGACTCAAGTCATGATTCCTATAAATGATCGAGCAACCATAGAATATAAATGTTATTGGTATAAAATCTATTATCTCGTAGTATATCGTTTGGAAATAACTTTACCCGATATCCTTTCCCTGTTGCATCCTGGTCCATACGCCGTTTGTTCCTCTGTAATCAGGAATAGATGCCGCTGTACTAATACCAGCGCCAGTGTACACGGCAAGAGAAGTAGCTCTGCTAATAGCAGCAGCCAATCTAATACATTTTTCTTCCAAAATCTCTGGTACATCCTCAATTTCTTCCAATCTTGCTTTAACCCTATCCCTTTTTTCTTGTCTACAAAATTAGGTAAAGATTCTATTAGAAATTGTACCAATATAAATATATCCACATATTATATATTCATTTATATATCCATTTATATGTATATATATATATATATATATTCATTTATAATATATTCATTTATATATCCACATATCCATACAACATTTTCACAATATTACTTCCTTCTGTCATTTATTTCACTTGAGCTCAGAGTCTTTACTTAATATAAAACTACGCTAAAATACAAGAAATATGAGTTTATAATAACGCCATAACTTCGTCCAATTAAAAGAAAATACTTTATGCCATAATTAGATATATCAACGCAATCGAGATTTTACAAAATGGCCATACCTTAAATTAACCTCCTTCACTACGTCACTACAAGAGACGAGTATATCCACTTCCTCCGGCGTTCTGTCAATTTCAGGTTTTTGCAGAATCGCAGCCACCTAAAACTGACGCCTGTCATTCTTTGCAGTGATTTGTTTACAACACTTCGATTTGAAAGGAGCAGCCGGGCGAATGAATAATATTCGAAAAACAATTTTAAAAAATAATGCGATACTCGATACACGATGTAAAATATAAAATGTACCTTTTTGAAAGTAGCGACTCGTTCATCCTTCACTTTAAAAGATTTAATTACAGCGGAACGTCTTCTCGACAAGAACTTCTCGTTACTCGGCTCCTCCATCTTTAATCAAAAGGTGCGTAACAGTGCTGTATCAAGGTGTCTGGAGGCCCACGTAATTGGACTTAAACAGTGATTGTTAAAAAATAAATTAATTACATTATTGTCGAACTTTTTATAATCATTATTATTAAATCAATGACATTAAGACGAATTACTAACGATAAAATTCAACCAACCATAAACAAGTTACTTCATAAAAATGTTCCCAAATAAAGATCTGATTAAATGTATTTTTTTTTTTTTTTATTGCACGATTAATGATAAATTCTGAAATTTATATGAAAATTAATTGGCAATATAAAATATGGTCATTTAAATAATATCTAAATTAAAAAGCAAAGAATTTATCCTTCGAGTAATTAGCATTGCGACATAAGTAAGCGAATACGTAATTGTCAAGTATCAATAGGATTAATGATATATCGATTAATAGAAATATTTAATAACGTACGTTAAAAATGATGAAAAATTGTAATAACAAAATCTACGAGGAAGAAGTGAATAAAAGTTTAAAAGATAAAACACGAGGCACGATAGAATTTAAATTTCCTCCTCGTTGTGATTTTTAGTCACCGTTGCCTGACAAACGAAAACAACTCTCGACAAGAGAGAAACTATATTTATTGTACCGACTACGTCCCTTTCTGTGCATCGCATTAAAAATTGGATGTACACCAATCACTCGATAATTATGTTGAAAATAAAATATAATTAATAAGAATTTAGTTTGTTAGTAATGCCAGGTTTAGAAGGAAGTATTTCGCTCGATACGAGTCCACCCACGCACGGCCTAATGTCCGATGGAATCGCTTCTGAACAAGTAAAAAAATTTCTCTTCCGATCGCGAAAAATACACGAGAGTGTACAGAACGACGAAAGTTTAGAAATTTATATACCAGAGGTAAGAAATTCCTTTTCCAATTTGAATTTCTATCGATATTATATCGATAATATCAATAAATTTCTTTTTCGCTACCGGTATTACGTACTTTGTTTGGTTAGAACGGTACGGTGATAACTTTATACAAATCTCTTTTTATAATCGATCCAATTGAAATAATATCTAATTAAAAATGAAATAATATAATCTTTCTAATATCACCTTATCCATATTTAATTTTTTTTTTATAATTGGACGTTATTTTATTTCATTACAGTTACTGCAAGCAAATTACAGTTATTACACTTGGCCTTCTGCACCGGTTCTTGCCTGGTTTTTGTGGGAGCATAGAGAGGAGCTCATCGGAAAGAGAGTTTTAGAATTGGGTTCTGGTACTGCTCTTCCTGGTATTTTGGCCAGTAAATGTGGCGCTGTTGTAACTTTAAGCGACTCTGCCAATTTGCCAAGAAGCTTGCAACATATTAAAAGGAGCTGCGAATTAAATGGCATTTTATCTCAAGTTAGAATAGTCGGAATTACCTGGGGTTTATTTCTCTCCAGTTTATTTACCATTGGTCCGTTGGATTTAATTCTTGGATCTGACTGTTTTTATGAACCAACTTTATTCGAAGATATTGTTGTCACCGTAGCCTTTCTGTTAGAAAAGAATCCAAATGCAAAATTTCTATGTACTTACCAAGAGCGTAGCGCCGATTGGTCTATCGAACATTTATTAACCAAGTGGGGTCTTACGTGTAATCAAATATCACTTTCTACTCTTGGTACAGATTCTGATATTAATATACATGAATTGATGCAAGATCACACTATCCACCTGCTAGATATACAAAAAGCTACTTGAGTTATTTTTTAATATCATGGGTAATGTACGTAAAATATATAAGATATTTGTTTATAACTTGCCATGGACTGTAAGTAAACATGAACTTAAAGAATATTTCAATAAATATGGTTATATACATGAGGCGGTTGTAACTTTTAACAGGAAAACGGGGCTTAGTAAGGGATACGGCTTTATCCAATTTATTGATAAATCAGCATATGATAAAGTATTACAGCAACCGCACCATATGATAGATGATTACATTGTAAAAGTGAAAGAATACAAATTTTGATTAAAAGAAATTGAAGAAATTCATTATTACATATCCATCGATCATGGCTGAAATTAGTGATTTCGTTGTAACAGATCTAGAAAAAACATTTGAAAAAGCAACAAAATATGTACAAACCATAGCATCAGAATTAGATTCTCAACAGTTACTTAATTTATATAGTCTGTACAAACAAGCTACCATTGGCCCTTGCAACATTTTCAAACCAAATTGGTATCAAGTGCAGGCTAAGCAAAAATGGGAAGCATGGAAAAGTCTTGGTGAAATGGATCAGGAAGCTGCAATGAACAATTATATATGCACGTTAAACAAAATAAATCCTACTTGGGAAACAGATGTAGCAACAGAATCACGTGCATGGACCACAGTTAGTAGGTTGCCTAATACAGAAAGAGAGTTACTTGATACGGATAAAACATTTCTTGATTGGGTCAAAGAAGGTCATAAAGAAAAAGTACAAGAAATTTTATTAACAAATTCTACATTGACAAATATATTGGACGAAGATGGTTTGTTACCTATACACTGGGCAGCAGATCGTGGACATGTTGCGATCATTGAATACTTGATTCAACACGGTGCAAATGTTAACTCCAAAGATATCGATGGTCAAACACCTTTACATTATGCGGCATCATGTGGACATATAGATGTGATCAAATATTTACTTTCCATGGGGGCTGAGTCTATAGAAGATAATGATGGTATGAAACCAAAAGATATTGCAGATGAAAAAGTGGTAGCTATTCTTTAATAAAATGATTATGTGTATTAGTAAATTGTACTGTAGTAATGATTATGTTCTTTAATTATATGAATAAATTTAACGTGTTAATAATATTATTTTGGTAACTTTTATATTGTTTATTATTATTTTCTTTGTTATTATTATTATTATTATTATTATTATTATTATTATTATTATTATTATTATTATTATCGTCACAATTATACTCCGATTATTTTGATAAGGAAACTTTTTATTTATATACAAATAAATCCTTTAATAATCCATTACATTCACAGCCTAAGCACTCCTTAGGTAAATGCATGATTTGTCATTTGCGTTACTTCCATAACAATCTTATAATAAAAAAACTGATTACATATCGTGTTTGAAACTTAGAAATACACTTTTTACGTAGTAAGGATTCAAATATGTCTTTGAGAGAATACAAGACCACCTGCCGTTCGCGTTAATGCATTAAATATCATTTAATTGTAAAAGCAATATTTTCGTTCGTAATGCAAAAAAATATTACGTATACTCTCACAATCATTTGAAATATCAATTAATAATTATAGAATAAAATAACTTTAGGAAATGAAAGAAATATTATAAGAATTGAACTTTTTACAAGATTTTAAGATAATCCTTCTAGTAATTTAAATAATATAAAAACATCATGTTACAATTTATAACAAATAATACTTATTTCATTGTCAAATGTACATTATCACATTTGCTGAATAATTATTTACTGTATATGATATAATGCGATATAACAACATAAAAATTTTTTTATTAAAGGAGCATATATATTTAAACATATGTACTATAATCCAATTGCACTTAAGTTTTATACAAGTTTCTCAAAATAAAGCTAATAATGATTTTCAATATTTTTGAAAGAATACATATTTTTTGTGCACAGATATTAAAGTTTTTTTGTGAAATAACAAGAAAATAACTGCTCGTTTACAATACTCTCCGAGAAAATCTAACATTCTCATAGATTATTTAAAAAATAGAATATTATACAATACAACCATCCATTGTTTTTTTTTTATTTTTTTTCTTTTCTTTTTTTTTTTTTTAATCATTCCATGATCACAATCTAAAAATGCAAATAAGTTAAGGTACAAGATGTTATTGTATATATGCTTAACTCAAGTATAAGCTGTATGCACTTGTAATATACATACGACGTATACTTTAAACACGGTCATTTCGTTATACATATCACTCAATTCCAATCGAAGTATTCGAACGTTTGTTAAACTTCCTTTTTATATGGACGTATCGTTCATAAAATTGTGTTAAAAGTAATAATATTATCAAATAGCTATAACTTTAATATTTTACCTAAAGTGCACACTGCATTTTGTGCGCTTAGATACGCGCGTTTGAAAGGAGATCGAATTTTTAATTATTTTCCTTATGTTTATGCTAATTTTCAATTTATATTTGACTTCTTAACAAAATGTATAAAATTTGATAAGCCATAAAAAAATATCAGCTTAGATATGCAAATCAGGTATAATATTTTTTTCTTTTTTTTTCCTTTTTTCTTTTTTCTTTTTTTTCTTTTTTTTCTTTTCTTTTTTTTTTTTATTTTTTTTTTTTATTTTTTTTTTTTTTAAGAGTTATGCGTTACATAAACATTTCGTTTAAAGTTCATAGAAAGTTTTTTTAATCACATACAGCGTAGTGCTATGTGAAAACACTTTTCATTACGTACAAAGTATCGATGACGCATTAATTGCTTATCGATAATTATATAGACCATTTTGTGTAGAATTTTTAGAGATTGGTACTCTCCTGTTCAGATTTAGGCCGAGTCGAAGGAGGCGGAGGTGGTGGCGGTTGTGGCCTAGGAGGCCTTTGATGAAATCTTGGAGATGCTGGAACAGGTTGTTGTGGTGACTTAAGCACAACTACAGTCTCTGTTTGTGTTTGAACATCAATAATGTTGCCTTCAGATTTAGTCCTTGCATGTGCCTTTGCCTGATCTGGGACATCTGGTCTTGCAGGTTTCTCTGGTCGTTCACCATACAAAGACATAGACGAAGGTCGACTACCCACACTAGGACTTCTCTGCAAGTTCGAAGCTGTGTTGCCATTGCTCTCCCCTGGATTGCAGAACACATTGCCATTTCCACGCACTTGTATTATACTGACCTGTTGCTTGTCCACAGAGTACATGTGTGCCCTTTCCAAAGTAAGGGGCTGCAGATTTATTAAAATTAAGTTTTAATGTTATTAAACACGTTTATCACATTCAAACACAAGATAAATATCATATATTGTAAAAATAATATTCATAGCTTATATTCCATTTAATACTCATTCATTACAAATTGTATAAAACTGAAAGCAATATTATTTATATAGCTTACATATTTCTATTTCACAATATCCAGGTTGCAATACTTGTTATGGATTCGCATAGTAAGTACATTATTACAGAAAAATGGCAAATTTTGTCCACCAAATTAACCATTCTATCTAAAGAATTTAAATAATATATTTGACTTAAAATACGCCTATACCTGTAGTATCTTTATCGGATAAAAATACATTTGATGAATCAAATCTGTTCCCTGTTAATAAATATACAGGAATAATATATGTTACATGTAAATACTTACTCCAGACTCGGTGTCTAAATTTTCATTACTTTGACGCGGCTGCTGTCTTATGAGGCTTGACGGACGAACCAAACCAGCAGGCCGTTCTGGAATTGCTGGTTTACTACCCCTGTCTCCTGTATTTAAATTCGTTATACTGTTGCTATCAGACTTCTTACGTAATTCGACTGTATCATCTATAAGAATTTTATCCATTAAATGACACTATTCCAATAAAAAAGGAAATATTGTATTAATTTTTTCCAAATAATCTGACCTGCATTATGCGTTATGTTTGTAATATTTCTAGGAGCAGCAACTGGCCTTCTCCTTTCTAATGTAGATGGAGCAGGTTTTTCTGTTGGTAATGGCTTAGGTCTTGGCGAAGAAACATCCGAATTGTCAATATCTATAGGTGACTTGTTTTGAATGTTTTCTACACTACTTATGGTTTTATCAAGAGAAACAGGAACATTTCTTTTTTCAGACTTTTGCAACTCCGCATTTAATGTATCTAGTTTATATTTTTCTGTATCAATATTATTCTTAGCCAATTCAGATTGTGAAGTATTCATTTCAGAAATATTTTCGCAGTTGTCTGCAGGTTGAATATCTACCTGAGCTATTATTCCTTCAAAACCTATATGTTTTATTTCTATATCTGAATTTTTGTCAACTTTTTCTATATTATTTTCATGTCTAGTCAGCAATTCTGTATTTACTTCATGCTTTTGTGCCTTGTATGTTGCCCGGTTAAGTGTAGCTGACATTAAAGGTCTGGGTGGCTTATCTGGAGCTGGAGGCGGTTTATCATCACACTTTTTATCATTTTTATCAGGTGTTGTACCACTTGGTGGCGTTGGTGCTGGCTTATTTTTTCGACGAGCCGCAGGCTTTGGACTGCCTTGGGGTGGACTTTCACCATGATCGCTCAGACTACTGTTCGAAACACAACGACGCATACCAATCACTTGAGGTTCCGAGCCATTGACTATTCCAATTTCTAAGTCACGATCAAAATCTATTTCACCTGGGAAGAACCAATCTGCATATGTTATCAACTGATCCACAATAAGACTAGAGATACTTGTAGTACTCATATTCATTCTGAAATAATACGATTGTGTGTGTGTATATATACATATACATATACATATACATATATATATATATATAATAGATTGATTACGAATTAAAAATATCATATGAAACATATAAATATAAAATAAATGAGTACTTACACTATTGTATTTACATCTTCTTGTGGACTCCAAATCAAGTTAGGACCTATTACGATTGCTATGTTTTGAGGTGACATTTTATTTATATCCTGGTTTTTGCTCAATACTGCTAAGAATTTAATTAGGAATCGCAAATTTTCTAAGTTTGCAGACGGAAGCTTATGCAGTACTTCCCAGAGCGCACGTAATCTAACTTCATTTTGTGTTATTTTAGCAGCAGCCATCCATTCTGGGTACAATCTTTTAAGAAAATAATAAAACAACGATTATAATAAACTGTTATAAATAGAACATCCTATATTATAATAATCATATTTACTTAAATGTTAATAAAGGTTCTGGAAGTTCACGTAAATAAGACTTCAATGCACCAGCAATAACATGAGGATCCTTGTATTCTAAAGCTGTTGATAAAGTCAAACAGCATGCATCTAAACTTAGCTTAATTCTACGAGATTTAGATGCAGCACCGGCTACTCTAAATAAACCCTCTTCTTCCATTCCTAAACGCAGTAATGCGGATACGCATAATTGTATAGGTAATGCTATTTTCCTATTCGTTACTCTAAGATGTTCTTCAAGAGGATAACCATAAACAGGTTTCATTTCATTATTATCTGTAAAATGTAAGATAAGTATTAATGTAAAAGAATAAAATATAATATTACTAGTTCCAAATTCAAAAACTATATACTAACTGATATAACTTTCTAATCCAGGAATAAGATCTTCAAGAGAGTGTAAAGCACTTTCATGATATGCTCTTTGCAATTTGACATATTGTATGATAGTCTGCGCTAGTTCTGTTTCTCTCGACATTAATTGAAACATTTCTGCAGCTAGTTGATCCCTGCATTGCTCGACTTTAGACTCAGCCTCTTCTAAATCTTCTCTTAAGCTATCTGCTTTTGTTGCACCAGTTCCTACATATATGTAATGTAAATACATATGTAATATAATATAATATTCTTTTCATTTATTATTACTCCAGTATTGTAGGAAAACTTTTTCTTTTTATATTTTGCAATTAACTATTTACGAACGACTATTTTATCGATATTTGAATATTGTTACTTAAAAAATATATTCATTACCAGCATTATGCTTGCTAGCTTGTTGATAGCGCGTTTTTGCACTGTCCATGTCCAAAATTAATCGTGCCAAATTTCTCTTATGCTTCAATATATTTGGAATGTCAGTATCTAAAATATGCTGTAATGGAGCTGCAACATATTGTTCTACCTTTGCTTCATGTTCAACCGTTTCATTAGCTAATGACATTTGTGCCCTTCCACATTCTAAAAGAGTAAAACCCATCAGACCATCCTCTGTTGCATTTTCCAACATCGTTTGTCCAAGTATATACTCGGGACATTTTTTCTAAAATAAATATACAAATTTTTATATACAATTACGTAATTATAAAATTAGTATAAATAATAAATAAATTCTATGTTATATGCTCTATGTGTTATAATATATCATAATGGATTACAAAGTAATGCATATAATTTGTCATATAAGTAAATGCAATAAGATTTTTCTTGATATTAATTAATCAATATTTACCAAACGTTTCTCCTTAAATGCAGGTTCCTGTGTAAATGCTTGATTAGGTTGATTACCAAGTCTTTTACTTAAGCCAGTAAGAGCTGCTCTAATCTGCTCTACATGTTTGTCTGCAGCTTGCAAATCATCCGTGAGCACTTCTGTTTTGCCAGCTCTATTTAAAAGGAAAAAAAAAAAAAAAAAAAAAAAAAAACAAATTAATAAAAGAATATAAATGAAAGATGATATAATAAATGATCAATGTATATGACGTTAATACATTAGTCTGTCTAAAGAGAAGAAGCTTAAACAGGAATAACTACTTTTGGAATATCCTGACTCATGGTTTATTTTAGTACATGCTCTTCAATTTTCCTTTTCTTGTCTGTCAATAACCTTTGAACGTACAATATCAATAAGACTAATACACAATATCTCATTGATAACTATTATAAAATCAATAAAAAAGAATTTAGAAAAAAAAAAGAAAAGGACAAAGGAAAAAGAACAGAAATGCATAAAATTACTTTAACATTAGTTTTTAATAAACGGACAAACTATAACATTTTTCGTTGAGAGAAAAGTATATAATGAAATTTGAAAGTACGTTTTCGTCCAAAAAGAAAAACAAAAAAAAAATCGAGAGAAAAAAAATATACTGCTTCGATTTCAAGGTAAATCAATCGAAAGAGTTTGCCCTTTTAAATGTAATCGTAAAGTACGATTTACCTAGAAAAAGTTTGATCGGCGAGCTGTTTCACCCTGAAAAACTGTTTCTTCATGGTCGCTGATCGGTCGACACTCGAGGTGAAATCGTAGCGAGAACACTTCCGTCGAAAAAGTGATCGACTGTTTAAAACCTTTTCACTTTTGAACCAAGGATAATATTTTCGAATTTAGCTCGGTTCACGTACGTTCATCTCTTGTTTTCTTATTCTCCGATACACGGGACGATAATGTTTGAAGACAAGGGAAAAGGAAGGGACGATCCTTCGTATTGCAACAAGGGCGACCGTCCGTCATAATGTTTCGACTATGATCTCACACCCCGTGCGTAAGGCGCACACAATTTTGATCGGTCTATTCTTACGCAGCATCGACGCGATAACCTCGCCGCACTATGAACGGTAAAGACAAACAAGACTACAATAGAATTACACACGACCATGCACTTTCTTACGTTTTTACGTATTCTATTATATGATTGGCGCTCTTGTTACAGCCAAAACTTGTTACGATTATGAACGACAAGACAAACGCACCGCATTGTAAATCCTTCTCACTCTCACGGACTTCTCTTGTCGACGACAAACGACGACGACGACGACGACGACGATGCACGCAAGTAATCGACTGAACATTGCCGCGCCCTGTGTGCCTCTTCACGATTGCCACCAATTGCCATTAATACATGTTGAATGCCGCTTTCTTTTACAACGACTTCAGGCTCTTCCAAGAATCGAGATAGCAAAGTGGCGGAAAATTCAATTTTTACATACTATCCTAAGGACGATACTATTCTTACTTTTAATATTTCATTATTTTCATTTAATCTTATAATTATATATATTTAACATTTTTTCACACACACACACACACACACGCACACACTCTTATATATATGTAGTATTAAATAAAATGTTTAAAAATATTACTAACCCATTCACAAAAATTAACTCCTTTCGAAATTGAAATATTTTATTCTTCACAAAGATAAACGGTACAAGAAAGAAAATATACGTAGAAGAAAAATGATACGAGAGACATTATTACAGATGAAGAAGAGAATAAGTGATAATAAATAAAACGTTTCCGGCAATTTAGCTAAATCAAAGCTGTCTACATATAAAGAGATAATAGGGAGTAAGAGAGAATAATAATATACATGAGAATTCACCAAAGCGAAAAATTCTTCGTTGCGTATGTTATTGAAAATGTTTTCACAAACAATGTTCTATTAATTTATGATTCTAATTAAAACGTACCAAGCGCGATGTAAATGACGCAATAAGTATCAGAAGGGTTAATCTTATATAAGATATACTGCGAAGCTCTGTAACCATTTGATGTTATTGACATGTCAAGTTAAATTACATATACAAATTGTTTGTAAATATCAACCGAGTTAATATTAAAAAAAAAAGAGAGAGAAAAAAAAGAAAATAGATAAAACTGATTTTAATTCTGCATCTGCAAAGTTAGATGGCGTAACATTAATGTGTTTATTCAAGTTGAACTTTCATACATACTAATGCGAACTTTTAGATTATTTCATACATATTAACGCGTACAATTATGGACAAATTGACCTTATTTTTTAATCAATCTTCCTATAATTATATTTTCCTTGAATATTATCACAATAAACTATTCGTCATATTAATAAAGACGCATATATATATATACATATATATATATATATGCACAAACAAAATTAATAATATATAATAATTAATAATAGTAATTAATAATATACAGTAATTTCCTATCGAAATAAAATATAAAGAAAGACAACTTATATATTTATACAAATTTACATTCTTACTATCGATTTAATATAATTGTGTATATCGATACAGTTAATTGATTAAAATTATATTAGCTTGGTATACTTAACAAGCATTAGGCAGCTTATGTTATATTATATATATATACATACATACATACATACATATATATATATATATATATATATATAATTCAATAAAAATAGTATGTTTTATAACTATTTGACGTATTTATTTTGACGAATTTATTTCTTTAATATCACACGCACTCGTTATAAGAAAACTATTGTGGATTTATATCAAATGAGGCATTTTGACATTGTCCTTTTTTTCAAATTAGTATTATTAATAATTTTCAATAACATCTACACATAAATTAAATGAATAAGTAAGCAACATTGTAATGATGTACACTGCATATTTGCGCATTTCTTTAAAAAATGGACAAAATGTATTATTTCGAAAATATATATAAATAGATGTAAAAAATAAATTCAATATACATGTAAAATATATGTAACTATTATATTATTTCACACATTCTATTATGTTGTAGTATAAGAAATAATTAATAAAAACAATTTCATAAATCATAAAATGAACTAAAACAACATAAAGTAATAAAGAAATTTGTACACTTGATCGTGCACGCGCGTATATGTATATATGCAACGCACATGCTATACATGTATAATACATATATATATATATGTATGTGTGTGTGTGTATATATATATATATTCTATATATATATTCTATATATATATATATAGATCTATATAATATATATATATATATATTCTAATGGTATGTTTTGAATTTAATCTCCAGTTAAATAAGCATGTGCTACGTTATTCATAGAACAAATCAATATATACCACACGTGTAAGTTCATATATTGACACGTGTGTAACACATAACTTAACTTTTAATACTGAATCACAGAACCCTGCTAAAGAGTAAACAATAAATTATATCCATACTTATCTTCATATGTTAATCTATTAAAGAAATTGTGCCTGTCTTAAAAAAGAAAAGATAAAGTTCGCCATTTATAAAATAGAACACGTCATTAAATAGAACTCTCTTCAAAGTAATAATAAGTTTTAAAATAATAAGTAATAATAATAGTTTTTTTTTCTCTTTTCAAGTTATCCCAAAATGATTTTATAAATTTACTTAATAAATTGATTTAATTGCTTAAAGCGTCACTTTTTAAATAGTATATAATAAAAGTGATTTGAGAAGTTATTACTACAGATATTACTTTCAAACGTTCTTCGAAACCATTTGACAATATTTGAACAGATATCAGTAATGATTTTGCTGATATATAAATTTTATATTCATTACTAAAATTATGAAATTGCGGGAATCTCAAAATTGACACTAAGATTTTCGGACTGTGCTAGTTTAACAATGGTCGATAATTTTACTGCGACACGAGCAGCTTCATCGAGGTCATCAATTGGAACGATTTTTAATCCTGCATTTGCAATCAAAGCTTTAGCCTCGTCAACATTGGTTCCCTGTAATTATACAAATTTATATTGTACATAATTAAGAGATATTTAAGAGAAAAATATTATTAAGTGTTAAAATGTTCTACCTGCAATCGAACAACAACAGGAATTTTAAGACTAAGTTCCTTCGTTGCAGCAATAATACCCTCCGCGATAACATCACATCTCATAATACCACCAAAAATATTAACTAAAAGAGCATGTACCTGTAAATTATAAAAGCATAGAATATTAAATATTATCTGAAAACAAAGATAATTTGATACAAAGGTAATTTATATAAATTATGTTAGGTTACTCTTGAATCAGAAGTGATGATTTTAAATGCCTCTTTTACGGCACTGGTAGTTGCACCACCGCCAACGTCAAGAAAATTAGCAGGTTCGCCTCCATGTAATTTAATAATATCCATAGTAGCCATAGCTAATCCAGCTCCATTAACCATACAACCAATATTTCCATCAAGTGCAATGTAATTCAAATCAAATTTGGCTGCTTCTACTTCTTTAGAATCTTCCTGAGTCCAATCTCTTAATTCAAATAATTGTTTTTGTCTGAATTCGGCATTATCATCGAATCTACATTTGCAATCTAACGCAAAATCTAAAATTTACAAATAAACTGATGTTAATATAATCAATAATAATATAATGGTAATACTATCGATAAAATTACTTACAATTTCCATTAATATCTTCAGCAAGAGGATTTACTTCTAAAAGAAGAGCATCCTTCTTAAGAAACATTTGATAAAGATTCATGATAATTTTGGAAATATAATCTTTTACATTTTGAAGACCAAGTTTTGTGACAATACGCTCTGCTTGCTCCTTGGTTATACCTTTATTAATATCAATGGGTTCATACATTATGGCACTAGGATTTGTTGCAGCTACTTCCTCAATATTTACTCCACCTTGGCTAGATGCTATTATAACAGGACCCTGGGTCATAAATAAAATTTAGTTTCTTAATAGAAATTTATATATGTGAATAAAAATAATACTTTAAAACTCTGATTACTTACACCAAAGGCACGTTCCATCATCACTGCTAAATAATATTCTTTACGGGGGAACATACGTTGTGTTACCATAACAGCATTACATATTCTACCTCCTTCGCCAGTTTGTTTTGTAATTAGTAATTTACCTAACATTTGACTTGCTAATGCTTTTGCTTCTTCTGGTCTATCAATGAAATGGAAATGTTTGAAATGTAAAAAAAAAAAAAAAAATAATAATAATAATAATAATAATAATAACAATAGTTTCTTTATCGATTTAAATAATATTATGTTATTAAAATTAAAAATAAAGAACTTACGTTTCGCACATCTTTACACCACTAATATTGGAATCTTTAAAGTGTCCTTTACCTCTACCTCCTGCAAGTACTTGAGCTTTTAAGACAATATCTTTTGTTTTCAAGTCAGCTGCAAGTTTTCCTGCTTCATCTGGCGTTTTTGCAACACCAAATTTCGGTGTAGGTACACCAGCTTCATTAAGTAAACTATAACTGATGTGTTCATGTACATTTAGATTTCTTATTGTTTGTTTCAAATTACTTTTGCAGGCTAAAATCTGTAAAATAAGTAAATTTTTAATAAATATTAAATATTAAATATATCATCTGACATATAAATAATAATTACACAATATTATGTTAAAACTGTTTTCTCTAATAGAGTACAACTATTTCACATAATAGTGATTATTAATGATTTTAAATTAAGCTATAAATATATTATGCAACATTTAAATATAAATGCATATACAAAAAATAATTGACATTGAACTACTATCATTTTCTTTTTGCAAAACTTGGCACAGACTTTCTCTTATCGAGTACAAATAAAATACATGACCTTTTTTAATCTACAATTCATGATAAAATAGTAAATAGTCATATATATATATATATATTATATAATTATATACATATAATTATATAATATATAAAATTTATATATACATATATAATACATATAATATGTTAAAAAAATTCTATTGAATACGTAAAAATAAATGAACATCAATATATCGAAATAATAAAATTTTTACGTTCGAAATTTAAATTAGAAATGTAGAAAACCGTGGATTATTATTCCGTCGAAAGTAATTCAATTATATTTAAGTAAATGCGCAAGAAACTTGACCTTGATAATAAAAAGATAAAAAAAAGAATGCGGAAGATAATATGCGATAATTATATAACTGTCATTATAGTTTCTTCAAGAAAAACAGATTTTACGTGAGACCGACACCCTTGGCTTCAAATCAGTTGACCCTGGCGCCTAATTTAGCAGACTACATCACCTAATATGGACGATCGCCTCTCTTTTACATGTCCTTATAATCTTTACACGTAAGAAAATATTAAAGCTTTAATCTTTCTTAAATATATTCTACCTTCCAAAATGATATTAATCTTTTATTTATCGTTTTAACGTACCTTGGAACCATTTAATCGGGTAAGACACTCTGCGAGTGAAATCGTTCGAAACAACATTGTAGCCATCTTGGTAAAGTGTTGGCAATAGACTGCCACCAAATGCTGGTTTCGCCATTGTGTCCCCGCCTTTCTTGACGTTTCTTTCTGAAACATGACGTAAACCAATATATATCATCATTATAAGGAATTTTTCAATAATTTGCACTGACTTGTGATCACATTTACTTATTACATTACTCTATAGGTAAATAAATAAACAATTTTTTATATGTTTTTCATTAAAAAGAAAATAAATTTCATTTTATTAAATTTGTACATTTACAATGTAGGTTACTTCATTCGATAAATTTTTAATCTTTTTTTCTAACAAAATATGACATTTTTATTATTGATTTTTATTGCCACAAGTAATTGTATAAATCAAATTTATATTTTGTGTAGAAGCCACTAAATAATTTATTTCCTTATTTTTTTATATTTATTATCTTATTTCTTTGAATTTGTCAACACTTTTCTTTCTTATTTTTTGCTCCATTTGATTTTAATACAAAATTAACATCTAGATTTAAAGATCTTGCAAGACTTATAATAGTTGCAAATTTGGTGATTGATTCACCTGCTTTTTCAAAATCATCTATAAAGATAAGTTTCAATTTTGATTCAGATATTAATTTTTTTGCTTTCTCCACATTAGTTCCCTGGATACAATAATTCAATTAGTATTTATATACTATTTATATTCTCACTCTTATATTTATTCTTTATCATTACCTCCAACCTGATGATTATAGGAATAGTTGTTTGCAATTCTTTAGTAGCTGCGATGATTCCTTCTGCAATGATATCACATCTCATAATACCACCAAATATATTAACAAAAATGGCTAAAACCTAAGGATATAGAATTTTTATAATTTAATATGTCGGTTTATTATCTATTTTTTATTTTTTATTTAAATACAATACACCGTCTTATAAGATTTATTATTTTTCTCCATACCTTTGGATCTGTAGTTATTATTGTAAATGCTTCTATAATAGTCTCTTTTGTGGCACTACCACCTACGTCTAAAAAATTAGCTGGTCTAACACCATAGAAAGATATAAGATCCATTGTTGCCATTGCTAAACCTGCACCATTTACCATACAACCAACAATTCCATCTAATTGAATATAATTTAAGTCAAACTTTTTTGCTCGTGCCTCATTGGGATCTTTTTGAGACCAATCTTCCAAAGCAAATAATTTTTTCTGTCTAAACTTAGAACTATCATCAAAATTACATTTGCAATCTAAAGCATAATCTGAAAAAATATTAAATTAAATTTTAATTTGTTTACATTCTTTTCATAAGTTAATCATTACTTACATTCACCGCAAATATCTTCTGCAAGTGGATTAATTTCAATTAATAGAGCATCTGTTTCAAGAAATAATTCATAAAGATTACAAATAATAAGCGACACAATATCTTTGCCTTTTCCTTTAACACCCAATTTCTGAATAATACAATTTATCTGTTCTGATGTTAGGCCTTTAATTATGTCAACTGGTACATAAAGGAGAGCTTCAGGATCAGTAGCAGCAATTTCTTCAATATTTACTCCACCTTTACTAGATGCTATCACAACAATTCCCTACGAATAACTTTTGTATGAATTAATAATAAATAAAAGTAGACAATTTATTTTATTTAAATAATGTATTTTCTTTTGATTATTTATTTTTACAATTAACTTAATTATAGACTTACATTAAAAGTACGCTCCAACATTATTGAAAGATAATATTCTTTTCGTGGAAACATGCGTGTTGTCACCATCACTGAATTACAAATTCTTCCAGCAGCTCCTGTTTGTTTAGTAATCAATAATTTTCCAATCATAATTTCTGATATTTGCTTTACTTTCTCAGCACTAATGGTAATAAAAAGATATCAGCAGTGGCAATAAAGTAATTATTATTACTTATTTATATAATGTCTTGGTGTTGTAACTGGAGAAATACTTACGATTCACACATAACAACGCCACTAACATCAGTATTTTGAAAATGACCCTTCCCTCTGCCACCAGTAAGTACTTGTGCTTTTACAACTAAATCTTGTGACTTTAGTTCAGTAGCTATTTTAGCAGCTTCATCAGGTGTTTTAGCCACTCCAAATGGTGGTGTTGGAATTCCAGCTTCTTTTAAAAGACTATATGCAATATTTTCATGAAGATTCAAATATCGTAATTGTTCTTTTATTATTAGCTGGTTTTTTCTAAGAAACTAAAAAGATAAATTTTTCATATAACTAAAATAACAAATGTATGGTACTTTTATTCAAAGAAATTTTTTAATATATGCTATTAAAAAAATTATTTTTAGTTTTGTAAAATAATTATAGGATAATATAATGGTATTTTTATAAAAAATAATGTACCTGATTACAGTGATTTAAAATTTGTCGTCCTACAAATAAAGATGATGATAGTGACATGATAGAAATTATTATTAAAGTCAAACCAATTTATTAAATTTATATTTAGATTTATCAAAATAAATGCCGTTTGTAAAAGTTAATGTTTATAAAAAAAAGCAACGAATGTTATATGATTAATATCACAGTTATTTTCATATGTACTTTCATCACACTTCCAAGTTACTTATACAGATATTCTTTGTTTGCATCAAAAAAATAACAAAATAAAGTAGGCAATGACTTCTTGTCATATGATGTATGTATCTGGTTTTATTGGAAATTATAAATACGCTGTTTTATCCAATGTAATTGATAAAGTCAGCAAACAGATATGTAAAAAAATATAAGCATGGTCGTATCATGCAGAAAAGGCAAAAATAGATTATAGACTTTTGAACTTCATAATCTATTTTTTTGGATACACATTAGACTTTCTCTTTATTAGATTTCTATTTATATTATCTTATTTTCTTATGTACGTAAATTAATAACAGGAAAGCTGATATTAACATTTAAGGAATTATCTTTAGAATTGTACGTATAAACCACTTTTAATAGAGTATTGAACGTGTTTATTTCATTTTGTCAATATTCGTTAAACTAATAACAAAATTCTTATTTAACTTTTCTCTGCAATAAAGACAAAAACTGTATAAATAAAAAAAAAAAAAAGGAAAAAAAAAAAGAGAAAAAAGGGGAAAAGTAGATACATTTATAACTTATTAAGCAAATAAGTGTGAAACAAAAAATTAATTTGCGAAAAAATATAAATACGTATCTATATGAATAAACATTATTGTTATGTAATAAAAAGCAAGTAACATATCTTATGTTTTATAGAAGAAAAAATCCAACTTTGTAATTTATCGAGTTTTCATATGTTCATATATATATATATATATATATATATATATATATATATATACACATATATATGCACATATGATATATATATATATATATATATACATATATATCATATGTGATATATATATATATACATATATATATACTCGTGTATGGATCATATATATATATATATATATATATATATATATATATATATATATATGCACAAAATATATAATCATATAATAATAGAGGGGAAATTATGCTTAAATATATTAAAGTAACAATTCTTTTATAACAAATGCTGTCTTTTTTATAAAAAAGCATAATAAAAGACATTATATTACTGAAGATAAAATAAGACTAAATGTAACAGAGTTACTTTGATTAACTCTGAATCAATATTATAGACATTTATTCAATATTAGATGATGTTTATACTTCTAAGTTGCAAAAAACAGCACATCTCCCCATCTATAATTAAAATTGAAAATCTTATAACTCATGTGCACTGAATTTGCCAGTCTTTAATTCTGAATGTAAGATGAATTTGTTTTATTGCATTTAAAAACTAAATCTATCATTGAGAGTTCGTCCTGTGACGCCAAGACTTGCAGATATACTATACATAATTTTACTAAAAGTACGATCATCTAAATCAGTTCCTGAATCAGACATAGGAACATTACGTGTGCGTGAACGGGAGCGTGATCTTGACCGTGAACGTTGTCGACCAAATACAGGAGATCGACCAATCTGGAAGAAATTATTAAATAATTAAAATAATTTGAAAATTAAATTAACTTTTGATTATAACAATCTCAAGAATAAATTATTCATTTATACCATGTTTAAATTTTGTATAGTTTGTGTAATTGGTGAACGTCCTCTTAGCAATTGATGAAGACCGCTCATACTTCTTTCGTTTCTATTCTGTGCAAGGCTTATGGAATGTTCATGCGTATTTGGTGTATAATCATTGCCTAGTGTGCACATGAAATTGACGTTTGAGGGTGTGATCCGTGCAGAGCTATAATAAATAAACATAACATACATTTTATCAATTAAAAATATGGAAGTTAAAAAAAATTTTTTTTTTATATAAATATAATAAATAAATAAATATTAATGAAAGATATGGTAACGGGCACGATATTATATTTACTAATTTAGTTTAAAAATAAGAGATAATGTTCTTACTTGATCCTCATAAGTTTCTGTTCATATTGAGCTCTTCTTTGAGCACGTGCAATTTGATCTGAACGTAATCCACCAGTAGTAAATCTTCTTTGAGATGTTAAAATTTGTTGTCGCCGTTCTAATGGTCTTTGCTGTAGTGAAATTGAAGACTTTCCTGCTTGTAACATCTAATAAGATATTTTTTTTTTTAGAAATTAACATTTAAAATTACACGACTGCATAAAATAATTGAATAAAATATTAAATACAATGACATACTCTAAATTGATTCTGGAAGTTAAGCCGTTGATTTTGTCTCTGAAGAAGAAGTTGCTTAGCTCTTTTAACGTGATTTCGATAAGCAATTTGTGCTGGACTTTGGTATCCTAATCGATTGTGAACGGAAGTTGGATCTCTAACACTACCCACGCTGTTTGTTCTTTTCAGTGTAGTTTTATTAGCAGTAAAAAATCCAGCTTTCGTGAAAGTCAAATTCGTTCTACTTCGACTACGGGTTAAACCATAGCGATTTCCACGACCACGGCGTACATTTATATTTCCTCTTATATTAGCTTTTTGATTTGAAGCTAGTATATTTTGTGAAGCAACTCCACCATTCTTGTTATAACGTTTTTTGGTAAAACTACCACGTAGATTGGCATTTTGACCACGCTGCCATTTCTGTTCTTTCTTCAATGTGCCAATATTACGCTTAGTTCTTGCACCTCTGCCTCTAAGTCCATTTCGTCCTCGTGCATTCCCTCGATTGCGTTTAGGACCAGCTTTTCCATTTGTTGTATTAGCCTTTTTCTTTTTTTCCTTTTTCTCCATCTTAATGATCTCATCTTAAAAGGAAGAAAATTCACAAGTTTTAGTGAGCATACAATTTAGTGAGCTGCAGGATTTAATTGTTTTATTATTTTTAATTTCAACTAGGCAAAATTTCAAATTAGAAATTCCTAAAGAATGATGTGATATAATAAATTTTTTTTTTTAAGTATGTTCTCTTCTTCCTTTGCATTTATTTATAATTGTGACTACAAGCTTCTAATTATGGCTACAAGTTTTCAAATATTCATTTTTTGTAAAATCATATATCCAATCAATATATGTATATGTGTGATTTTTTATAGATTAGAAATATTCATAAATTTGAATCACTATAAATAGATAAGTTAAAAATGAGAAAGAGAAAAATATTTAATATTACAAATTTGTTTAAGATATATTGCCTTGCATATCTACAATTAAAATAAAGAAACTAGTAGTACAATTTTCATCTCTTTTAAAATAACACAGCTACAATGATCAATATTTATAATCCATGTCCGGTATATGATGGAAAGTCCTAGCGATCCAAATAATCTCTTCTTTCTTTCTTTATCTATTACTATTATTTTTCATTCAAGATCTATATATCTGGGATATATTATAATTCAGAATATATTTTTGATCTATAATATTGTTCCCAATATTTAATTCTTCAATTCATTCTTCGTATATTTCACAAAATATTTCTTCGTAAATAGTTCATATTGGTTTGTCTTCAATTTATTCACTGCGTAATATATAACTTTGGCGATTTAAAGACACATGATTTGTCTGTTTCCCACGAAGAATATTCCAGTCATTGACTCTTTTTGTATCTTTTAGTTTGCTTATATATTGCAGTAAACACCAAGGATTCAGTTGCATAGTATTTCATTCTTACTTTTTTCCAGAGATGTATCGGCTTAATGTGAAGGCTATTTAAACATGTTGCAATGCATAATTTGAATTCATAGTTTGTATATTGTAGATTGTTTCCACTTTTCTACTCTCTATTTCAGACAACATTTGACACTTTTTAATTAAATTATCTTAACACCAAGATTCACTCTTATCAGAAACATTTTATAAAATTGTATGCAGATTTATATTTTAATTGTCCATGTTATATAATATTAAAGAACACAGACACTCTTTATATGGAAGAATATTACAAAATGATAATATGACAAAATGCTTGATATCCATCAGTTATAATAACTATGTAGTACAAACCACTACAGACATTTTATTTTTTGATATTATGTAGTTGCAAGTAAAGTTGACGAAATCTTTTTTTTATTTTTTATTTATTTTTTTTTTTTTATTTTTTTTTTATTTTTTTTATTTTTTTTTTTTATTTATTTATTTATTTTTTTTTCCCCAAAATATATCATCCTTTAGATAGAGACCCTGTTGGTTATATTATATATCATTATATTGTGAAATATCATATTATTTGGATACTCAAAAAAAATATAGAATTCATTATTTCTTCTTTCTTCTGGTCACAACAGATTGCAAAGAAGTTAATGTAATACTTCATTGGTGAACTGTGCGCCATTTATCTAGATAGATAAAAATATCTTGTTGCATGGTCTTCCAATTTTGTATTCGATATATCGATATTTCGTTGATGAGAAGATTCTTTGTCTTTGAGAGATCATTGCAATAAATTTTCACCAATAATGGTACTTTTTTTTTCTACACCTTGTGTATGACCTTCACAAAAAATGACCATATTTGTTATCTTTTGTATCAATACATAAGCTATGCTCTTGGTAGAAGTGATAATTCAAAATAATAGTAGATATGGAATATCCACGAAAATAGAATTTTTATTACGCAAACACGACAGAAAATTGCTTTTTATAGAGGCTGAGTCATTTGTGCATTCTCGGTGAGTTGCCCAGTAGATCAGAAATGATCTGATTTCGCTCTTTCTCACATCTTTCTGTTGCGCAATGTTTCCCAGTATCGGATTAAATAATTAAGTCATATTATTAATGCGAAAAGAATCAATCTGCTTCGTGTTCGCTCAGAAATTGTCTCGTTCTCGTAGGTCGTATTTTTTCGATTTTGCGTTCGATTGGAAAGGAATGGAAAGAAACATTACGTAGTTACGTCCGGGCAATTTCACCGCCATTTTGTGTAGTGCAAAGGAAAGAATGCAGCCATACGCTCACCCAGGAATATCAGCAAAATCTGTAGATTTTCGGGACTCTAGCCACTTACCGAGCGACATATTAACTTTTGCGTCAATTTCTGACATTTTCGATGTATTCTTTGTTCTCTTATTATATTTTCTTTCACGGTTATCTCGCGAGCAACGGTTTTAAACGAACCTAACCAAGGCAACGTTTTCTCTAACACCACACTAGCACAAAGCATTCACAGGACTACTATTGACAATGGAATGTCGACTTTAATGTGAAGTTGTTCACATCACCAGAGGGCGCAAGCGCATGTCCAATTAGACCGAATCTACACTTGATATTTGCACCATGGCGTTTCCATTGCCAAATGCTGATTCGTAATTGATAAAAGAAATGAGTTTTTGAGAAAATAATAGTAGTAGTATAGTAACAATAGTAGTAATATAAAGTAGACTACTTCTAAATCTTCATCTTTAAAATAAGACTTCGTTTATTAAAATTGGTCCAAAATAATTTTAACTCATTGTCAATTGGACTTATTGTTGATATATACCATTATAAAACTAAGAGTCATGATAGCCCTAATATCCTACTTGAAATATTATACAGTCGGTAAAATCAAGAGTTTATGAATAACCCTAAAAACAAAAGGATTAGAGAGAATTTACCAACGGAACTTTGTAATATCTTAGATGCGCGATTTTCAAATGAATATACAACAGTATCTATAAGTATAATAATGTACTTATTAGTATCGGCACATGACATGACAAGAGATTTATTTATATATACATATTTACATTTTTAATTATATAAAAAGACATTTAAAAAAGTAATAATTAACAGTCGTCCTCCTTAAATCTGTTTTATTTGAGGATCTAATATCTTTTTTTAAATTGGAAATTCTTTTCTTTAAATTCTATTTTTTTTTCATCGTAAAAAAAGAATTTATTATTAATAGAACATTATTTTATACCGTCTTATTTTTTAATTGTGATAAATATAAAGAATCTAATTCTAAGAATTAAGAATGGATGTGGTATAAATACATGAAGCTAAACGTGAAGATCGTTTTACTATAAAAACTTTAATACAGGTGAATAAAAAACAAAATTCTTTTTTATATTACTTTTTAAATGCATTACGTCTATATAATTATTTTTATATATTGTAGGAGAAAATGCCTAATGAAAGATAGATTATAAAAGTAAAATTAATTATATAATTTGCATGCGTTTTAAATACATATATATATATATGCATATATATATTGTTTTACATTTCATAAATTTATTAACATACTTGAAGCTGTATATAATGTGATGTTCATTTGATTTACATTATTGATTGAAAAAAATTCCTATATCTTTATACTAGTAATAATGTAGCGAATCTGTTACACTTTATAAAAGTATATGATTTTAGTAAAAGATAGGAACTATATCTTTATCAATAAATAAAAAATATAATTAATAATGGATAATTCACAATATTTGAAATTATTCACGAAAAAGAAAAGCATTACTAGAAGTAATTGGGGCAGATATACTTTAGACATACAATTGTGGGAAGATGAGGAACCACCTATTGTCAAAATGAGATATATAAATGATGTTTCATTTGATAACTTAGAAAAGGATGGTATTCTCTCTGATAGATTAATAGGACTTGGATCTTCATTCTTAACAAAATCACCAGAATCTGGACTTTATATTTTAGCAAAATGCATTATGAGAAAGATGGTAATAATAACATTGAAATAAATTGCATGAATACATTACAATATATTAATTTGGCAGATCTTTTTTTTAGTTACTTACAGATATCACTGTTTTGTATTATCATCGTTATTTACAATACATTGACTTGGCATATAATAATCTTACAAATTTAATGCCACTAAGTGGAATTCCTTACTTAATATATTTAAATGTATCGCATAATAAACTCATAGACATATTAAATTTTACACCACCTTGGTATTTAACTTATGTAAATTTATCTCATAATCAAATAACTGAAATGTGTGATCTAAGTAGTTTTTGGAGTATTGTTAGATTAGATTTGTCTTATAATGAAATTGAAGTAATTTTTGGACTGCACAATTTAAAGTTAGTATATAATATAAATTAAAAAATGTCTACTGTTAAATATATAATATAATTATTATCGTATCATTTTTTCAGATATTTACAATACTTGAATTTATCATATAATTCAATAAAATATATTGAAAATTTGGATAATTTAAACATTAAAGAATTAAATTTAGAAAAAAATTGTATAACATCATATAAATATAAAAAATTGGGTAGTGGTATAAAAAGTTTAACCAATTTAAGAACTATTATATTAGGATATAATAAATTATCTAACTTAAATTTCTTCAAAGTAAAAATTGTTTTCCTCCATTAACCATATTTTATTACATGTATATATAATTATTCGAGTATTATATGTGTAGGATGCATGCAGTTTGCGTTTCGTAGATTTGAAATTTAATAAAATTGTAGATCTTTTAGAAGTATCAAATTTAAAAGGATCGATACATGAAATAGACCTTAGAGGTAATGCATGTGCAAAATGGCCCAATTATAGAGATGTAATTTTATTTACTATTCCAAGTGTTATGTTCATTGATGGTGTCGAAGTATCTATTACAGAAAAGGTATAAAAAAGAAAAAAGAAAATAGGAAACCATCCCAGGATTAAATATAACTATATATATATATATATA
The DNA here is from genome assembly GCF_050613455.1 of Vespa mandarinia. Lineage (NCBI taxonomy): Eukaryota > Metazoa > Arthropoda > Insecta > Hymenoptera > Vespidae > Vespa > Vespa mandarinia. The sequence goes on from NC_140811.1 coordinate 568,757, forward strand.
TATACGTTTTTAATTTTGTATAGATATCTGCAGCAACTATATTTACCCCATCATTAAGTTTGATGACTGCACGTAGTATCACCAAACTAACTTTATTAGAGCATTTGAGTACTCCTACAATAGATTCACATGTAATTGCATATGATAAAATTAGACCACCACTATTAATATTGACCGGTCCATCTGCAGTAAGAAAGAGAAAATTAGCTTTACATATATCATGTGCAATTCCTAATAAAGTAATATTCATTATTTAATTTCATAATTATATAAGAACAAAATAATTTATTTTTTCATATGCCTCTTTATATTTACATCAGATAAAATACTGCAAATGGTATACTACTAAAGAATCAAAAACTGGTGAAAATGCAGATGAGTCATTTATTTTTGTAAAACGAGAAGATTTTAATGAAATAGCTTGTTGTGGTAACTTTTTAGGAATCCAAGAACTGTTAGGAAATAGCTATGGATTTCGTTAGTCATAAAATATATTTTACATCTAATTCTATTTTTTATTTTTCATTATCTTGCTAAATATTTTCATTATAATATTTAAATAGATATGAATGAAATTGCTTCTTTGATAATAGAAGAAAAAATTGGTATAACTCAAGCAGACTTGCATACAACTATGCAAATATACAACCGTTATTTAAATGTTAAACCTATTTTGGTAATTACAAATGATATTACTCAACACAAACTTCAGATAGAGAATAAATTTAATATTTATACTTGGATTCGAGATAGTGTAGACGATTTGCTTGCTGTTAATATAGGCAAACATACATATGTAAAGAAAGAATCAAAAAACAGTATATTGAACTTTATTTCAAATATTATAGAACAGGTAAAAAAACATAGTTATATATTAATTATATACTATTAACAGAATTATATATTACTTGGAATACGTCTTTACGAGAAATATACATATTATACAGATAATGAATAATTTAGAATTACCTGGATATAGTATGTTTGTTAGACCTCAAGGTTATGGAGCAACAACAACCGATATAATATATGAAAGTAGAACTACAATACCAAAACTGATAAAAATTCAAGAACCAACTGACAAGTACCAACAATTGAATGGCTTAAAGGTAATATATATATACACACACATATTTTTATATATGTATATGTAAATACATATATATTTATATATGTATTTAATTCATATACTCAGTGTAAAAATTTATATGTAGATCTTGTTAGACGAGGAATCAAATGTAATTGTACACAATATAAAATCTAAGCAAAAAAAACAAGGGATAATTATGTACCAGTACAAAAACAATGATAAGATAGAGTACAAGATTTTTATTGATGATGATTCCAATGAGACTATTTCTAGTCAAGAAACATTACTAACTGAAGTAATTCTATTCTTTAAAAATAATTAGTTAGTTTTAATAATAATATGGAAAAGATTATTTATTCTTTTTTACCATATTGAATTAAACAATAATCTAATTTGCAAGTAATAATCTTTGTTTGTACATGCAGCAATGTGAAGATAATGACAGTAAAAAGTCAGAAAATTTAAAACGTATATTTGTTGAACTTGTTTTGCAAACAAGGAAGATATATTTAGAACACCATGAAAAAAATCCTGGTTTTTTTTCTCTTGTGGTAATATATATATATATATATTCATCCTATTCAGCACATATCAGTATTGAAATATTTAATATTGCCCAATATTCTGCAAGGGACACTAATCTCATTATATTAATTCGTTTATCATACATTTCAGTTATTAACAGATAATTATATTAAGGCATTTAATGGCTTGAGAAAGTTTATTCGAAAAACATGTATAAAGAAATTATTTCAAAATCTGGAACAAACACCAGAAATTAAGTATCTTCTACAAGTGGCTATTCCTGATCATATTCAACATATTATTGATAAAATGAATAAGTATGATACATGGTTCCTAATCAAATGTTGTATTAAACTTTTACTAGTATTTTAAAATAATTAAAAAACAACATTGATTACAATTAATATTAATTTTAAATTAATTTCTTTAGCTTTCAGAATTTTTATTATTTATGATTAACTTTGCAGATCTTTATCTATTGACAATATAAGACAAAAAAGATATTAGAAACAGATGGCACAACAGTATGATAAAAAAGACACTAATATACATTTTACATGCAATTAAAAGGGATATTAAAATTCAATTTTGTTGATTTATTTATATACTATAATTATACATAATGATTGCTATAACTATATATTTTTTTATCAATACCATTTTTATTAAATATTAATTTACTATTAAGAACTAAAGAATCAATTAAAATTAAACAAGAATCCTTATATTATAAAATTATATATTTTGTACTTATAAATCACAAAAACCACAATATATATTTCTTAATTTTTAAAAATATATTAAGACATTTAATACTGACAATATGATTTCACACTATAAAACATATTCTTATAAAATAAAAGATATATGTGTTTTTTTAATAATATACAATTGTACAAATTAAAAATATATAATTTAAACATGTATATATGCTTTTGGACAATGAGCTGTTTATCTTCATTATTCTTTTTTATTAAATATTTTATATATCTAAATATATTATCTTCATTTTCTTTTTTTTAAAGTGTAGTAAAAATGCAAGATGACAAAATTTGTAAAATATACCCTATAGGGTTGTATATTTTTATGTTTTTATCATTACAGAATTTTATAAAATTATAAAACTCTTCTTTTTATAAAATTATATATATATATTCAAAATATACAACAATTTCTATATGTCTCATATTGTATTTTTGTACGATAGTTCTATTTTCAATTTAAAAAATTTTAGTATCTATAAAAACGTAAAATTCAAATCTCAACATTATATAACCATGAATATAACCATGAATTATATATGCGTGTCATCTATTATAACTTGATTATTAATTGGAATGGAGACATTAGAAGATTCTATTATGATTTTTAAACTTGTATTATAATTTTTATTTCCTACAGACATTTTATGATCATTAAATGTAATAGTTACAGGAGTTGTGTCACCTTGTGATGAAGAATCTTGTAATAATAAGAATTCTGTTTCATTATTAGTGGAATTTAACTTTGATTGATTTATTTCTACCCAAGTTTTACTATTATCAGAATTAATACTCTTTAAATTCTGCTGTTGATTTTTATTATGTAATTTATAAAGTTTTGATTGTTCAAAGGATTGTAGACTACAATTATAATTACTTACTTTTTCTGTGGTTGTAATATTGTTATTTGAATTGCATTGTTGTTTTGTATGCTCATTACATATGTGCCCTTTCTGATATAATGAGTTACACTGATTGCACCTATGCATAAATATGCAATGAGAAACAATATTTAATATTTATTTATATATAAATACATAAATTAAAAGACATAAATGATACTTAAAAATCTTGAACTGACATGTTTTGTAATTTTTCAATATCTTTTGCTGATGCCTCTGATGTATTATGTATTTTTTGGTGAGCTAGTAAATTATATCTCTCTGCAAAACGTTTTCCACATAACATGCAACTATATGGTTTTTCACCTGTATGTACTCTCATGTGTCTTTTTAAATGTGATGTAGAAAGCAGTGATAAATCGCATACCTTAAAAGAATACATTAAATTTCACTTTGTATAAATGTTTTAACCTTCATATAGTAAGCTATGCATACATATATAATTAATATAATCACTTACATGACATTGATAAGATTTTTTTCCAGTATGGGATAAAGCATGCATGTTGTATGATGTATGATGTACAAATCTTTTACCACATAATTCACATTGATATGGTGTTTCCCCGGTATGCATTGGTAAATGTCTCATTAATGCGCCTTTTTGAGTAAAACATTTTTTACAAAAGCTACATTGAAATGGATTTATTCCATTGTGCATACCAATATGTATTTCTAAAGCATGTTTGTGTTTATAAGCTTGACCACATTTTTCACACATATATGGTCTTATATTTGAATGAGATTTAATATGTGTCTTTAATTCTGCAGATGTTCTCCACTTTTTATTACACGTAGGACATGTATATTTTAATGGTTTTAAACTATATTTTGATATTCTTCCCGATTTCCAAGAGGCAGAATTTAAATTGATTTTGGTTTTCTCATCCATGGAATTAATTTCATTACTTTCAGCAAATTTTTTTTCTAAAAGATAAAATTTTTATATTTATAATGGAAAAAAAAAAAAAAGAAAAACATTGAATATATTTCTTTTTGACAGTTATTTATAATATATTATAATACAATTATAATATATTAATTTTAACTTGCCTGTAATACATGATGAATTATCTTTTATTTCTGATCTATTATTATCGATCTCTGTATGTTCAAAAGTATTTGATTTTAATGTCTCTACATTATCTTGTGGAAAAAGGGAGACATCATTGAGGAAGTGTCCTATTTCATTTTTATATGAGACTGGTAAAATGTTAACACAATCTTGATCTTCAACATGTGCTTTTGAAGCATGTGTATTTGCAAGTGAAATATCAGTAAATACTTCCTTACATTTAGAACACTGATATAATTGTATATCATTATGTTTCAATAAATGTACATTTAATTCATCATTTGTCTTAAATGATTCGGTACAGAATTTACATTGATTATAAGATATTTCTTGTTCTGTGATATTGCTTTCTTCTATACAATCATTAGTTAAAATAGACTTATGAAAATCATTTTCTAAGATTTTTACATTTAAATCTATAGTTTTATTATGTATTTCAGTCTTTATATTTTTATTTACATTGTTACTATTTTTATATTCCACATTACAATTGTTATTGGTTTTAATATTTGAATGTATATTATCCAAATCTTTGCTATCAATTTCTGTTTCTTCTTTAAAAATATCTTTTGTATCTATCAGTTCAATATCTTTAATGTTATTAGTGGTCATATTTCCATTAAATGTCTGTGAAATTTGTTCAAGTGAAACATCTTGCATGAATGAAGTAGAAGTTATATCTGTAATATTTTTCAAACCATTTATTGTCTGATCTATATCTCGTTTAGTTGTTTGAATACCATCCAAAATTTGAGTATTGTGTAAAAGATAATCAGTACTATTTGTTAACATGCGTCTAACAAATTTTTTCTTCTCACCAGACTGATAAACTTTTAAAATCTCACAACGAATATTTGTAACAGTCCATTGCGCTTGTTCTAACATTTGAAATAATTTATAACAGCGAGGACAGATATAGGAGCTATGTAAATTAGAAGTTGTTGGTCTGAGTTCACGTAACGCAAAGCTTGCTAATAATTCACCGTTGTGAGGAAGAGACGTATAAAAAATATTTACACAGGAAGACACATCAATATTTATATTACAAATTACACAATATGAATCTGGCATTCCCATTGTTATCATCTCACTTTGCACGAAATCTATTTTTATTGCTTCTTTTCTTGATAAAGAAGATGTCTTTTTTCTGTATGATGGGATATGTATAGATATATAATAACGTACGCTAAACATGTACATTATTTTTTTTCTACTATTGAAAAATGCATTTTCAAAGAATTTAACAAATATTTCAACATTTAAAGGCTACATTAAGACCACATTACTTATGAAGTACGCCGCATACATAACCTTCATCTAGTTTGAGTGAAGAACGTAAATCATGAAATTTCAGTTACATAATGAAAGTATTAGAATATAAACACGAAGAATATATTATTAATAAAAATAATCAGTGCGATATGTGATGTTTATAAAAAGCATAGCCCGTGTATTTATTAATTGAAAATAAAAAATATCTAGAATTTAGTAGTATTCACTTATTTTTTATACTAGTCGGTAATGTAGATTCAATGAGTACGGTATAGTGAACGTTAGTAAGTTGGTAAGGAAATCATTCATGTTCGTGCGTTGAAAGTTGTAACAATCAATACTTGAATAAGAGTAAAAATTTATTTATTATCATGGATGTTGTTAATTCAATATTAGAAAATGAAGATGCGGTGTCAGAATCTAAAAAATATACAACGATTCATAAAGATGTTGAGCCTGAAATCGATCTAGGTTCACTCCTTATATCTGATACTAATGCTTTAGATTCAAAAAAATTAAGGTAATTAAGTTTATAAAATAAATCTATAATCCTAATTTAATTTATATGTATATACACTAGTTCTTTAGCATTTATAAATATATCTTTTATAAAATATTTAATCTTTAAATACAAGAATGTAAGATTTAGGAAATTTATGTTAACCTATATTTTATTTGTACATAAATGTTATAGTTCGAATTCAAATACTTATCTACAACAGTTAACAAGAGATAATGTTCAACTTCTTATTAATGCTGTATGGAGTCTTCCTACCGAACGTGTGGAAGAGGCAATAGTTGTTCAATTGCCAAAGCCTCAATATGTAGTTCCACGAACTCGTTGTATACCAAAACCTAAACCTTTAACAAAATGGCAACAATTTGCCAAAGAAAAGGGAATAAGAACTAATAAGAAAAATAGGACAAAATTGAAATGGGATGAAGAATTACAAGTATGTCTTTCGTTTTCTCTGACATTTGAAATTTATCATGGGACTGATACTGAAATTGCTTCCTTTCATTTATTAAATAAATTTATTTTTTGTTTTTTGTACATATTGTTTCCTCTGCTGTGTTTTAATTAAATATTGCAATATTAATAATTATTATTGTAGAAATGGATGCCCAGGTATGGTTATCAACGGACTAAAGCAACAGAACAAAAAGAATGGCTTGTGGAAGTTGGAAATGATAACAATCCAAAAGAAGATCCATTTACTGCTATGAGTGCAAGTAAACGTGAAAGGCAATCTAAAAATGAATTACAACGATTACGCAATATAGCTAAGTTGAAAAAAGTGAAACTACCACAGGTAGGTCTTCCTACTGTAGACCATTTTCCCAAATCGAGCCAGCTTTCTACAGCTGTAACAGTAGCACATCAATCAACAGCATCTTTGGGGAAATTTCAAGAGAGGTAAATTTTTATTGGAGAAAAAATATTATTTGAATATATTATTTAAATATATTTTCATACTTATAGATTACCAAAAGAAAAAGATGCAAAAGGAGTTTTAACAAAATTGCCAAGTTTAAAGAGAAAGGCTAAAGAAATTCCATTGAATCTAAAAGATGAAAAAGAAAAAAATAAAGATTTAGTAAATAAGATTCTTAGTAATAAAAGTATCATTTTAAATACGGATTCATCTTCAGTATCTACAGTGTAAGATATAAAAGAACAAAAATATCTTTTTTTCGAGTATCTTATTCTAACATTTAATGAATAAATATATATTTATTTTATAGGAAAAGAAAGAAAGTAACAAGTAAGAAGAGCAAAGGTTCGAAGAAACCAAAAGCTGGTAAAGGCAAAAGAGATATGCATATGAAAGCAGGTGGTAGAAAACGCAGATAAACAAAAAATAAAGCAATATACATGGTATAACATTACTTTTAGAACAAAATATGGTAATAAATTTTGTTATATTATTCAAGTTACTTAAGTAATATTATGCATTTATATATAAATATATATATGAAGTATATACTGTGTATCTCTTTTATTTGATCCATACACGAAATTAAAGTATTGTTTATGATTTTATTAGTTTGTTAAATCATTTACCCATTATATTTACATATTACGTACAGCTCAGGAGTATGCCCTGGAAGAAATGAAAACCTAATAGTCTAATAGTCATCTAAAACACAATCATAGATTGTTGTAATAAATGAAAAAGTTATCCATTATTTTTCTCCTTATCACATTTTTGTCTACTAGTCTTTTGATTATCTTACTACGTACAGTTTAACCCTTTTTAAATAATTCCATAATGTTTATACATAAAATTATTTAATTTAATATTTCTACTAATACTAACATTTCAACTGTAGTCTTAATCATTTGTGTATAAAATATCTCTAATAATAAAGTATGTAGTATAAATATTAAAATAAAAATGAAATATTAAATTAAATTATTAGAAACGCTTTTTGAAATCACTTCGAAACTGCTCAATATTACGTTAATTACTTCGAAGAAATTTGTTCTGGATAGAGCAATGATCTAGAAGCAATCATTTGTTTTTCTATGCTGTTCGTCGACATTATAATATGGTAATGCAAGAAACGCGGTCGCTGCAAGGTTGTTTACTGATTTATAAAGTCGATAAGTTTGTTTAGTTTAAAATATATAAGTACGTAGAACACATTCCTTATGTTCACTGCGTACGTCAAGTTAAAATAGAAGTGGGGGTAGTAAAAACGATGGATACTATAAACGAAAAGTAACTTGTACTTAGTTACTCAATTTAAAGGTTATGTATTACTTCAATCAATTATTGTTTATAAGTGAATATTAAATGAAAGACTCACAAAAAATAAAAATTCTTTATAGAATGTAAAGAAATACTTAAAAAAGAATCAATACTAATATACACAGCCTTACTCTTGAATGGTGTTGACAAACGATGTAAAACATGTTTCTCCAGCATATATTGTCACTGATATATTGGTATTTTAGACCGTTTATAAAATGGTTTTTAAGACAAACGACACAAATGTGTGAACTTCAAAGAATTTGTTATGGACAACCTTCTGGAGCTCCTAGGACACTCGCAATTGAGGAATCTCTACAGCAATCAAAAAATGCTAATATCAAGACTTTGATTACTTATTTAAATGATATTGCAAATCATCGCGGTATAACCATTAAAAGTGAACGTAAAATCCTAGAAGAGGCAATTAGAACAGTATTGGTGGCTAAAAATGTAAATCCCACAGCCCATCCTGATTTTGCCAAATCATTTGGCAAGTGCATAGAATTAATTTGGGGTTACCGCCAACTATGTGTAGAATGTGAAGAACTTAGGAAAACACCCTATGATGCTGATAATCCAGAACACGAACTATTGTTATTGAAATTGTGGAATTTACTTATGCCTTATGATCCTTTGGATGCTAGAGTAACAAAACAATGGCAGAATATTGGCTTTCAGGGAGACGATCCAAAAACAGATTTTCGTGGAATGGGAATATTGGGACTAGAGAATCTTGTTTATTTTGCTCAAGAATATCCTAGTGCAGCAACTCATGTTTTATCTCATTCTACTCATCCACATTATGGTTATGCATTTGCTATCGTTGGTATAAACCTTACCAGTATGGCATTAAAATTATTAAAAGATGGTACTGCTAAGACACATATCTATAATTCGTCAAAGACTTTGCCAACTATCCGTGCTTTTCATCAGTTTTATTGTTATCTTTTTTATGAATTTGATGGATTTTGGATTGAATCAAAACCGAGCAATATGATGGAATTTTCTTCTATACAAGAAAAATTTGAAAATAGCATTAGAATGGCATTATCCAATTCATCAACCACATTAAGGATAAATGTATCAGTTGATAATATTTAGCACAAATCTTGAAAACTATGCTTCATGTTCATAGATATCTGAAAGATAATTATATTATCAATGGTAGTATGCACAGACCATTCCTTATTTTGTTATATACAAAACAATGCATTCAAAAATTTGATAGTTAATATTACATTAACCTGTTCATGGTTATTACTATAACTCATTTTAAGAAAGAGAATGATTTTGCAAAATATAATGTACAAATACTTCAATACAACCTGTAATTGAAAATTTTTAAGAATTTAACTAATTTTTAAACTAACTTTAACACTTTTAAATTAAACACTGATAATTAATATTTTTGGCTATAATTAATTAATATACACAAGGAAATATGTGTATAAGAATATTTATTGAGAAAATGTAGAAAAAAAATATAATAGTTCAGACATGTTCTGTCCTTATGACAGTGAGATATTAAGCATAACAGATTATGACTATAGAAAAACTTAAAAAATTATGTTCATTAAAAATTTTTAATATGCATTATATATTGTGGGTAATTTTAGGATATCATTTAAATATTACTGTATATTTTTTCTCCTATTATTACCATACATATACGCCATAATTATCATTTATACTATGTAAACACTTTTTTATATCTAGTATATATACAATCTATTATATTTTAAAAGAAGTTACTATCTCGACACTTTCATTATTTCTATATGTAATAAACTATCTAGTCATTTTTTATAAAACATTTTTTCCATATATTACCCATAACATATATATACATTAACAGAAAAAAAAAAAAAAAAAAAAAAAAAAAAAAAGTAGGAGTGTTTATTGTTCCTTCTTCTGTGGCACATCCGTCTTATGTCTAAGCTTGGAAGCTACAGAAACGATAACTAGTACACCAATAGTAATACTGCCTATTTTCATAACCCATGGATTTTCACGAAGAAAATCTGCTATCTTTTGTGTGAGATCATCACTGAAAAAAATATGCACTACTAAAATACATGCTCACCTGACACTAATTTGAATAAAGTTATATGAAATTTATTAAAAATATCTGTTTTTTAATTATTGAACTTACAATGGGCTCTGTGGAACTGGAACCTTCTCTGCATGAGCATTTCTATACCAATCCCTTGCAAAGGAAACTAATGAATTAACATCATATTTTGGAATTTGATAACGATACATTTTACCATGTCTAAAGCTGAGAATAGAAAATTATAAATATGTAAAGGGAAATTATTAATGACAATAAATGAATGATTAGATTTGATTAATCGATTTTGGCTATTTTTATAGACTTACAAAATAAATTCAGGAACATTATAAACATTGAATCTTCTAGCTGTGGCAGCACCAGAAATGTATTTATCAACGCGTGCAACATTAACACTATGCTTAAGTTTTGCACCAACTGTTTCCCATCTTGCACCCATTCTTAATGAATTTACGTCATTAGTAGCATAACTACGACAATCGAAATAACATTAATTTATTATAAAATAAAAATACTGAAAAATAAAGTATTAATTGTGTGACATACAACATAATAAACCAATCACCAGTTGTAGCTCCGCTACTTGCTTGAGTCAAATGTTCAAAAGTATCATCTGTAAGAGTTTTTACTGCGAGTTCTTTGTTTTCAGTAAGTGCAGTTAAGATTTCTTCATCGTTTACAGCACCTTATAAAGAAATAAAATAAATATTTAGTATATTCTCTCTTTTTAAAAGAAATCTTTTAGATGTTTTAACTCTTCCTAATCAACTATCTGATCGATCGTAATTATTAATTTAGTATATTAACTAAACTTGAAACATTAAATTATATTTACAATACTATGTCTTTTTTTTATTATTATATAGTTTTTTAGATTCATATTCCTACCAGTATATAACAAAGGATTTCCATGCCTGAAAAATACAAGTATTGGCTCCTTTTCTGGACTATAAAGATGTAAAAGTTGACTGTTTGTCACCTTAACGACCCATGCAGATAAGCTGTCAACCAAATCTTCTCGTACATGGAATAATTCTTTTTCAAAATCATCACTTTCTTTACAATTTGATTTTGCTGTAGTAAAGATTTGAATTAATTCATAAATTTATTACATTAGATTAAAATATATTGGTTATGTCAGAAATTTATTAAAAGGAATATATAATAACTATTAATTGCGTATTGAACAATACTTTATATCATAATTATTTTCATAAACCATTGTTTGCAATAGATCAATTCTTTCTATAATAATTTTATTTATTTATAATAAATGAACTTACTAAAAAGCGTGACAACATATTTTTCGGTTTTTATTAAATTCAAAAGATCTTGATCCGTAACTTTTTCAATCTGTAACTTTTTTGTATTATTAGTCGAACAAATAGTACATATTGCAATAAAGATAAAAAATCGCAACATTTTGAATTAAATAAAAATTAATATCGCTAATCACAAAATATTATCTCGGTAACTATGACACGTCAACCAAAACTTAGTTTTCGTTCTATCCGGTTCTATCTGGCATTTCAGTCTTTCGTATTATCCAACTGTAGAAGTCGAATTAATGAATTTCTATTCAACTGATGATTGGATTTATTCGGAAGGATACTGAATCTGAATTCATATAAAAAGAATACACAACATATCGGAAAGTGTACTACTGATAATAGTAAATTTATACATTAAGCTTGTGTGTATGGTGTGTGTGTTGTGTGTATACATTTGTAGCCGCTAGTTCCTCTTGATAGGTTCCCCCTCCATGAAGGAGTTAATAAGATTTCGAGAATTAAATATCGAAGCTCCTTCATTCCGCTTTCGTATATTTAAATAAACAATTCCGTCGATTATTTTACATTCATTCAAAATATATATAACACCATAATAAACTTTACTAATTCTTATTAATTATATATTAATTATTTATACAAATTAAGTTTTTATAATTATTTAAACGATAACATATTTGTTTACACATTACATATATAAAATAATTTTAATAAATAAAATAAATCTTTGAAGAAATTTACTTGTGATCAATTCAATGCTCTTCTATTAATTAATTACAATCTATCATTCATGTCAATTCGGACTTTTCCTTCTTGACATAATTGAGTGATCGGAGAGACGTAAAAATTTACATACTGCTTAAGGCTGTTTACTATTTTTTGTTCGGAGCGTGTGAGACTTCAGTAACAGATATGGACAAAATATGAACTACGAATACCATGCGTCTATTATATCGGTATATAAGCTTCTTTGATTATTAATACTTGCGTTAATAGATTTATAATTTGATTTCAATATATCGCAAATATATGTATTTATATTATTTTTAAATATTGAAATTTTATATTATTACTATTTTAAGTTTTTCACGAGTTTTCGTCTTTATAATGTTTAAAAAATGTACCGTTGTTTAAATATTACCTTATTGTACTCCGTATACATTAGAGACTACATTATAAATAATTGAAAAATTATCGAAAGTATTAATTTATAAGATTTCACGATTAGAAAGAGAGATAAAGATAATAAAGCTTTTTCAAAAGTTCGAAAAAGTCATGCCCTCGTTTAAATTTTCATTTTTAAGATGAAATTGTGTTCATCGAAATCGCTTGAGAATTTCGTCTTTATTCATTGTTGAGATCTGACTTTGAATATTTTCAATTAAAATTAAAACAATCAAACAATAAAATTAGTAGATATAAATATATTTTGACGTATTTTTAAATTATGAAACTTTCAAAGTTTACTACTAGGCGGCGCTTTCAACACAGTAAATTTGATTCTTATACGCAGTTTTTTTAAACTGTTATAAGTATAATATCATAATGAATATTATTACGAAACAAGTAATATTTTTAGTATGTATAATGAAATGTTTAAATAAATAAAAATAATTTTATATCATTTATAACATATGACATTGTAATTGTCACATTAGGTTAGACCTGCGACTGTAGCGAGATGCATATCAACCAGCTGTATCAATTATAAAGATTTTGAGGATATATATCATTTGGAAAGTCATGAATCAAATATACCTCCGTATGTAGAGCGAGAAGGAGAAAATGTTGATCTTAAAAGAGCACGGTAATATGTTTTAACTATAGAATCCGGTATATATCATAGAAAATTTGTTGTAATTTAGATTAATAATTTTTAGATCTAAATATCAACTTTATTTTTCAGATTGATTTACCAGTCTCGTAAACGTGGTATGCTAGAAAACGGTCTTTTACTTAGTACTTTCGCTAAAAAATATTTGAATAATTTTAATGATTCACAATTAAAATTGTATGACCGTCTCATTAATTTACCATCAAATGACTGGGATATATTTTACTGGGCTACAAATGCCAAACCTACACCACCTGAATTTGACAATGAAATTATGGATTTATTGAAAAAACATATAAAGAATGAAGATAAGCAAGCTAGGATAATGCAGCCAGATTTATAAAAATTTACTGTCATTGATATGTAGTCAATTTATAAACTTAAAACTTCTAGTATTTAATTTAGATTGATATCATAATTTTTTTTTCCGATGAAATAGAAATAAATGTGAAAAATAAATATATTTAAACTATTTTGGTATGAAGTTTTTTATAAGATCTCTTTTCAATTGGAATTTATTTTGTTTTACAGTAAACCACAAATTTGTTTTAATTACATTTATATCATCATTGTACATATAACTATAACTCTTTATAGAAACTATCCCTTGAGTTTCTTTTTTAACTTTCTATTTTAAATATAGCCAAGATTTGATATAATACAAATATAACTAAAGCTGATATGTGGCCAATTTTATGCTATTTCAGTTCATAGGCGAAGTGTAATTTTACATTTTTATGTTTTGTATCCTATGTTGGCGACCATAATTTTCAGCATTAGAATTTTCTGTACATATTTTGATTGGTTATTAGAGTTTGTATGTACATTCGTGGATACTTACAAATACAATTTCTTTTTTATAAATAAAAGAAATCTCTCAATAAAATTGATAAAATACATTGAATACTGCGCTAAATAATGATATAGAGCACAAGAGAGGTAGTACATAGAATGTAATTTATAAGAGAATGTAAAATTTATAGATTATACTAATTATATGCAAAATTTTAACTCATTTTTAAAAATATATAAAAACACATATAAGAAAAATTTTCCAAAACACATTTTCCAAACTGGTTCCTTTTTGTACTTTATATCTATGAAGAACAAATATACTTAATCAATTTTAATACAAGAATCACATACACGCACAGGTTTATCCCATCCTCTGTGAGGTACTGGTTTACGATGTTGCGAACATTCTTGACATACGCCACGTCCGCAATCTCTGCAGTGATGTAAAGAAAGCATAGGAGAAAATTTCTGATTACAGATACAACATCCAGTAACTTCTGAATCAGGTACCCAATAGGACGGTCTAACAGTGTCTTTTATGAAAGCTGTATAAATTAAAAATATTGAACAAAAATTAAAGATTTTCATATAAATTTAATATAAACATATAAAAATAGAAATAGATCTATTTTCTATAAAATAGATACACAATTTTAGGGAAGGTATAAGTTACGTACATTTGGAATAGTTCAAAACTGTTCCGACTGCACTTAAGGTAGATACTACATGCTCTGTCACTTTCCTAGCATTTACATCTTCTAAAGATTGAGTAACTTCATTATTAGAGCTGGTATCTTTCATATAACATGTATCACAGACACGTACAGGTGTATACCAGTTTCTGAAGGGCACACATTTCGTTTGAGAGGAACACTGTGCACAAAAACCTTCTCCGCAGGCTCGACAATGATGCTTTGTATCTGTTGCACCAAAAGGTGTTTTACATTTATAGCAATATTTAATTTCATTGTTAGGACGCCAATATGAAGGTGCTATTTGATCCGTTACCCAAGCAGATATTGCCTTAGTAGGTTGTAAAGAGACATTAGTAACTGCTTCAGTTATATAAGACATACCATCAACTACACGCTGAGCTGTATTCTGTGGTACATTAGAGGCTGTTGGCTGAAATCAAATTATAATCTTAATAACCATGTTTCCAACACTTTTTTGCAGTTATTATTGATATAACATACCGTAATCCAGACATGAGTGATTTCAGTGCAAACAGCAACTTCTTCTGGATCCTTATTTCCATACCAATATTGTCGACTTCTATAAATTTCACCACAGTGAGGACATTCTATTATGGAACCATACCATGCATATACGGCTAAGCCATACCAACTTTTATCATTATGAGTTTGTATCCGACTTGTTACTTTAACTTCTCTCCCATTGCTATAACATTTTTTACATATATATATCAAATTGTCATATTGATTTTGGTACCTGCACCTGTATAAATAAAATTCCTCTATTTATGAAAGTAGCTATTATAAGTGTATTATGTAAATAAATGCAATAATATAATGATTAGTATTACCTAGCATTATTACTATGAGGTTTTCCATCTCTAAGATGACCCATACTATTACTACACCTACAACCACAACTGAGACATTTTACTGGACAGCTAAAATATTGATCAGGGAATATGATATTGGAGAAATTTCCAGTTTCTCCAGAAAATTTATCATTTAAATGTCTCAGAGTACTGTACACAAGCTGTGGATGTCTCGCAAATCGTACCGATGTATTATCAAGTTCATTTTTTATAACCACGTATAAAGGCTTATAATCGGTAGATGAGTTCAATGTTTGAAGTCCAACGTATTTCAGTTTACTAAATGATTCTATTTCGAGTCTCATTTGACCAAATTTAGTTCTTAACATATCCTCTGCAGTTTCTGAACCATCTGAAATTAATCAAAATTTTTAAGATTTTTTCCAATAATACATTGTATATTTCTAATCAAAAATTCTTCTTTGAAATTACTGTTATTCTGAGAGATTATATGTACTGTTGCTCAGAGGTTTGGTGTGTCTGGTCTCCTGTAGAATTATTAGACAAGGGCCTAGCAAATTTAATGAACTTGGCATTCCTGCTCGTTGTCCCATTGCTTGTAAGGCTATCCGAAAATGATGACTATATGCTTTGGATGCAGTTGACAAAAACATAAACAAATCCTTATTCAATCTTTCGGAACGTGTTCGATATATAACAATGTCAGATATTGCCAAAACTTTAAGTAGAAGTCTTATTCTTTCGTTTTCATAAATAGTAACACCTATTAATTAAGAAACAAGTGATACAAAGTTTTTATAAATCATCGTTTTTTTTAGAGAGAGAGAGAGAGATTTATTAAATTAATAGATAATGCAAAATGATAATGTAAAATCATTTGTAAAACAAAAACAATAATACCTAACAGACCTTCTGTATCTAGGCATATTACATTAAGATTTGGATCAAATGCTGCCCAAATACCAAATGTACAAGAAGTTTGATCGTTCGAAGTTTTAAAAACTTCTTGCCCTTTAAAGAATGTCTGATTCAATGTATGACTTTTTCCATCACCTGTATTTCCAAAAATGGATATAACTTTAACTTTTTGATCTTTATTGGTACAATTCAATTTCCTAATAAATTGTTCAGCACTGGAAACTTTTAGTCTTTCTTGTTTATCGATTAATACGAAGCTTTCGATCTTATTAGGTTTGTTCTTTGTCGATAAGCCTTCCATCGAGGTATTTGCATTAATAGCAATTGGAGAATGATTTGTATTGTACATATCTCTGTTGTAAATAGATAAACTGTCTAGACTCTGCATAATTGCTGGGCTCGTTTCTTCTGTTTCATTTCTCTCCCATGCACTCATAATGTGAACTTAAAACTTAACAGCACTATAAACGTATCAAATTTATGTAAGAATTTATTGGAACAGGTGTTCCTATCTCTTTTCGTTTTTTTCCTTTTCTTTTTTTTTTCTTCGCTTTTTTTTTATTTTTTTACCAAATTCTCAAAAGATGACAAGTAAGTACAGAGATAATTAATGCACGATAAAAGTTGCGATATTTTCTATTTACATGGCCAATGCAACATAAATAAATTACTGCGCATATTAGTCGACGAGGATATGGCGTCGTCAAACGTAGTTATTTAACATAAATACGCTTGTTCATATTTTTCACAAATTCAAATACATGTATAATCATATATATACAATGTTGCAATCCAGTTCATTGAAAGTATCATTCGTTTTTACACAAATCGAGTATTTATCATAAACGAAAAATTTTAATATCGACACATATTACATGAATTTTTTTAACATATAAAAAAGTGCTTCATGACAGATACAAAAGAGGTAACCGCATTCTTCTGTGTTTGTCGGTGCGTAACACTTCCAATCACTTCTATTGTCTGTCAGTACAATATTACTACGTCACGTAGCATGCAACAGTATGACGTAATACGATGCATGTATAACGCACGTACCACGCTTCTTCTACACTTACACTAAATAATTGCCTAATGCATATTTCACTGCTAAATATATATATATATATATATATATATATATATACATATATTTTCTTTTAACTGATTTTTCTTAATATAAAAATATGTCGAGAATAATAAATAATTATAATTATAAAAAAAAGAGAAAATTTGTACATTCAAAAGATGCTTATCGTAAATTGTACTTAAAATAAATAAATCCAGCAGATCCATACGTGTTGTGCAAACATAAAAATTCAAAAGACCCTATTTTTCTTCCATTCATTTCCTTTTCCTAATTTATAGTCATTTACAGTATCATATATTTTTATATAATTTAATTGATTTTTATTATTTTTTTTTTTTATTTCTTACCTATATTTTAAAATCAAACTTCAAATAATTTACTTAACCATTCTTTTGTATATTAACAATAAAAATATCTTTTTCATTGGTAATGTTTATCATATAGAATCGTAGAAATTGTGCTTCTAGGGAAAGTGTTCTTATGCTTTTAGGGAAAAACTATGCAATCGTCACACATTGGTAGATTCTAGATTACAATTTCCGTTACATATATGACCGTGGCCACGAAGATTGTAGATCGTGCTAAACGTTTTTTCTTTTGGACTGTGACAGATTTTCTGTTAATTAAATGGTTCCAATATTTCGTTGATATTGATCATTCGTAAGTTGACATTATTATTTATATAATATTATTGATAATATTACAGTTGATTAAAAGTTTATCACGTTAATCAAAAGATTTAACATGCGGATATTGCCGGCCGGTAATTTTGTATACGTGGTCACTTTTCTAAAATGCAATACGGTTCAAATTTTATAACAATTTATAATATACATATGATTATTGTTACAACGATAATTAATTTGATAACTCTATGATATGCATTAATTTTTCTTTTTATTAAAAATTATTCTCCATGTATCATAACCTCTTAACAATTAACATTATAGTTATTGGGTAGGTCAATAAGTAATGTTGAAATTTTTCGGTAAAAAATATTAAATAGAATGTTGTTTAATTAAATATTAAATATCAAACATTCTGACATTACTTATTGGTCAATCTAATATATATATATATATATATATATATATATATATATATAAATATGTATGCATATAGTTAATATTATCATTTTATTTACAGCAAGAAGAATATGACACGATTAAATTTTTTAATTTTTAAAGAATAATTAGAAATTAAATTTTAACTTAAGAATATAAACTAAATTTAAAAATGGTATCTCTTATTAAAGCAAGAGGGTTGCGTATGTCAGCACAGAAACAAGAGACACTGTTAAAGCTGACTATACTTTCCTTTGCAGCAGTTTTATGTAAGTGTATTAATTTTTAAATGTATCAAAAATATCTCATTTAAGTGTTCAAATGAAAATTATATACTTTTAATATTTTTGCAGCTTTTGCTACACGTTTATTCTCAGTATTAAGATTTGAAAGTGTTATACATGAATTTGATCCATATTTTAATTACCGCACAACTAAATATTTAGCAGAAAATGGATTCTATAGCTTTCATAATTGGTTTGATGATCGTGTATGGTATCCACTAGGAAGAATTATTGGAGGTAATTATTCATTTCATAATATTTTATTATTTTTCATTTGTTATTAATTATATAAAAAAATATATATTTTTAAAATTTTATTTACAGGAACAATATATCCCGGTTTAATGATTACTTCAGCAGCACTTTATCATTTAGCATGGCTACTGAATATCACATTAGATATACGCAATATATGTGTATTTCTGGCGCCTCTATTTTCAAGTTTCACTACAGTTATCACTTATTTGTTAACTAAAGAATTAAAGGTAATAAATAAATAAAAGTATTTATATATTATAAATAAAAAATTAAATTATATGATTAAAAAAAAACAATTTAGTATAAGCTACTCTATATATATATGTGTGTGAATATATCAATATATTTTCCTTAAGGATTCTGCATCCGGATTATTTGCTGCAGCTATGATCGCTATTGTACCAGGTTATATATCTCGGTCTGTAGCAGGATCATACGATAACGAAGGCATAGCTATTTTTTGTATGTTATTCACATATTATATGTGGATCAAAGCAGTAAAAACAGGAGCAATTTGTTGGGCAACATGCGCTGCAGTTGCATATTTTTATATGGTGTCTTCATGGGGCGGTTATGTTTTTCTAATCAATTTAATTCCATTACACGTATTGACCCTCATGGTCACTGGTAGATTTTCACATAGGATATATACAGCTTATAGCATTTTATATTGTCTTGGTACCATTTTGTCTATGCAAATATCTTTTGTTGGTTTTCAACCTGTACAAAGTTCTGAACATATGCTAGTAAGTATTCAGATTATTATTATTTAACTTTCTTACATTTTAATCGCATACTTGTACAAAATATTACTTTATAGGCATTGGGAGTTTTTGGGTTGTGTCAGATTCATGCACTAGTGGATTATTTACGTAGTAAATTATCACAAAATGATTTTGAAATGCTCTTTCGAGGTCTTCTTATTTTTACTATAACTACATCTTCCGTAATTGGTGGTATTTTGACGATAACAGGTATTTTTTTTTTTTTATATATATATATATATTAGAATATTTTATTCTGGAAATAATAATGAGATGAAATAAACGACCTCCTGATTTTTTTTTTTTTTTTTTGAAGGGAAAATATCTCCATGGACTGGCCGTTTTTATTCTCTTTTGGATCCATCTTATGCAAAGAATCACATACCAATAATTGCATCTGTTTCTGAACATCAACCTACGGCATGGAGTTCATTCTATTTTGATCTTCAAATATTAGTATTTCTATTTCCATCAGGTTTATATTTCTGTTTCTCAAAATTAACTGATTCAAACATTTTCCTCATTTTGTATGGTATTACTAGCTTGTATTTTGCTGTAAGTATAAATTTATATATTTTAGTCAAATTTGTATCAACTATAATAAACGATTTCATACATTTACATCTCTCTAATAGGGTGTCATGGTACGTTTGATGTTAGTACTTGCTCCAGTTATGTGCATTTTGGGTGGAATAGGTGCATCTTCTTTGCTACTTACATATATGAAACAAATCGACAGTGGAAAAGTTGTTGATAAAAGAGCAAAGAAGTTTGAAAGTAATTATGTATTAAGGAGTGAGGTACACTTCAATACAACTAAATAGTATATACTCGAATAACAAAGTAGTATATTTTGAAAAATTTTTCTTTGAAAAATATATTCATGATTTTTTAACGAAACAATCTTTGTTTACAGATCGCAACAGTTTTTGTGGTAATAATGTGTATACTTTTCTTCTCGTATACCATTCATTGTACTTGGGTTACAGCAGAAGCTTATAGTTCTCCAAGTATTGTGTTGTCTGCACGTTCCCCGGATGGTGGTCGTATGATTTTCGATGATTTTAGAGAAGCGTATTATTGGTTACGCATGAATACTCCGGAGGTATGCTTTTGAAAAATATAATAATATAACGGAACGTACGTAAGCATACATTTAAGATTTAATTAATTTAATTCTCAAAACAGTCATTAAATAAAATATATTCTTTAAGTTTGTTAAAGAATAGAATAATTGAATATTAATGTAAAGTAGTTATGTTTAAAGCTCGTATTTTTGTATTACGTTAAATCACATAAGATTATATTTTATTTTAGAATGCCAAAGTAATGTCATGGTGGGATTATGGATATCAGATAACTGCTATGGCCAATCGTACCATTTTAGTAGACAATAATACGTGGAATAATACGCACATATCAAGGGTTGGTCAAGCAATGGCAAGTTCAGAACAAAAGGCATATGAAATAATGAGAGAACTAGATGTAAATTACGTACTTGTGATCTTTGGAGGACTAACGGGTTACTCATCAGATGGTACTTTTTAAACTAATTAAATGAATTGATATTGAAAATTATTTTTTGTTTTTCACTACATATGTGTCGTATAATTTCTATATAGATATTAACAAGTTCCTATGGATGGTTCGCATTGGTGGTAGTACAGAAAAAGGAAAGTCTATAACAGAATGGGATTATTATAATGGTGCTGGAGAGTTTAGGGTTGATAAAGAAGGCTCTCCCGTTTTACTTAATTGTCTAATGTATAAAATGTGTTACTATAGATTCGGGCAAGTTTATACAGAAGGAGGTAAAATTTAATATATATTTTTTATTTATCAATGATATGGATTTTTTCTTATCATTAACTCGAGTTCTATTATTTTTTTTTTTTACATTTAAATAGGTAAACCTTCCGGTTATGATAGGGTCAGAAATATGGAGATAGGAAATAAAGATTTTGAACTAGAGACATTAGAAGAAGCATATACAACAGAACATTGGCTAGTACGAATTTATAAAGTAAAAGATTTATGGAACAGAGGAGCTTGATTATTCACGTAAGAAGTCATAATTGTATCAAAGACAGCCAATATAACGCAAATTCTACTTACTATTATATTTGCTCGTGGCTTTTTCAGTTATCAGTGATATCAAACAATAAACATATATTCAATATCGTTATATAACTGAACTTTCTAGAAAATAATATTCTTGAAAAGTGCTTGAGAACAAATTTTGATGGGTATTTACATGTGCTTTGGAACAAAGAACTAAGTTCTTAAATACTTAAAATGAAAACCAGTTACAAGTTTGTACTGTGCAGGTGAAAATATTTTTTCATGTTTTGCAAATTGTTGATTAGTTATATTTCTTTCTGAAGAAATATCCTATTGTGCAAGAATGAATGTATCGTGTACTAGAAATCTTACATCTGTCTAGCATTTGTACAAATGTCATCATAGAATATATAAAACTATACTGCTTATTCATTTATTATATATGTTTATATAAAATATGAAACACACACAAAATAATATAGTTAAATTATCAATTTGTACTTTGTATATTTTTCAGATTATGTATGATAAAGAAATACTTGAACAATAAATGTCTTTTATTTCAGGTATGCTGATTTCGTTATACAATTATTTTGTAACTGCTTTATGATCACAGTATTGAAACAAATGTCTCTAGGATTAACATGTTGCTTTCCATTATTGTAATAAACATGTGAATTAATCGTTTTAGTATAATCTCGTCCTTATAAATAAAAATTTTTAAAATTTCATACGTTATCTTCTAATAGACCATAATGGATCCAACTGGCTTAAAGGATCGACGAATGCTTCGTTCGTTTTATCTGTTGCAATTGATTGAATAGTGTTGCTATGTGTTGATGCTACTTGTGTATCAGCTAGAAGAGATACATATATATATTTATAAATAATGAACCTTTGATAAACTTTTCATAGAAAGAAATATAGAGTTACAATGCAGATAGAGAGATATACAATCTCTATTTGAAAATTTATATACATAAGGAAAAAAATAGAAACCTCTTTGTTTGGTTTCGGAATGTCCACCAACACTAAGATTATGTAAAAAATCATCGGAAGGATGTGTTTTTCTAATGGATTTTTCCTTATTTAATTTAAGGCTTTCGAATCCTTCGAATGTAGATCGAGTAGAAGATAAAATGCCTCCTGTATTAAAAAAAGAAAAAACCAAAAAGGAAAATATGAATGTTTATCAGTATAATAATAAATAGTAGTAAGATAGAAATATACATATTTGCATGTATGTATGTGCAAACTTTTGAAAGGAACAAAATTCATATAATTATGCGCTGACCTGTCATATATCCATGCTCTGGCATAAATAAAAGAAATAAAATCTGACGAAAATCGTTATTTGAGAATGTACTCAAATTAACATTGGTCAGTAATAATTTGACAAAATATTATAATAATTATTGTTACATATCGTCTATTTTACTAATGCTAGATATTTTTAATCTTTGTAGTTATATAACTTACGTTTCATTAAAATATCTTGTGCATGATAAAGTACCATTCGATATGCGAAGAGCAATGACTCTTTGTTCACTACTTGCTTGCGACATTTTACAAGACCTTTAAATACAAGTGGTACATCAGCTATTCCACGACCTGCACGTATATGGCATACGGTCGAAGCTGCCGCTAGAAACAAGCCACTCAATGATCCACCACTGACACAGTGAACCACAATTGGCTTTGGAGAACAACGCCTAAGTGCTTGCTCTGTCATCACATCAGTTGCGAATGTTAGCAAAGCACCAGGACTACTTGGAAAACCACTACAAAAGTATTTATTTGTAATTATGAATTACAAATAAATTTTTATTATAAATTAATTAACATAAAATTTTTAACTTACTTGGAAGGCCATACAAGAAACTGCATGTGTACTACTGTTTTTTCAGATTTTGTTTTGGTATTATATAATGATAAAACTCTTTGAATATAAAAAGTATGAGTCACAGTTTTTTTCGACTTAATTATGAAGTTACCTATAGTAAAATCATTATCTGCATCGATTGACCAATACAATTCCTGTTTCAACTACAAAAAAATACATTGATTATTATCTCTGTATATACTTATGTATTTCAAAACTATTTATCAAAATGTACATTACGTACTTGAGCATTTGATGCTAAACAAGCTATTACTTCACATTCTTGTTCCCAAATCATTGTCCAAAATATATGAATTTTATCAGGCAATGGTGCTTGAGTAATAATAAATGCTGTTGGAGTCCATTGTGTTATTTCTACTACATGTGAAGCATTTATGTACGATGACGATATATCAGGCGATGATATTTGTACTCGTGTTACATCGTAAGGAATGCAATCAATAACACGATTATCCAAAGAATTAGCCAATGCGATTGTACATGATTGTTTAGCACTTTCACGTTCCTGAAATGAAGCAATTAAAAATGATATCAAAAAGATATCTATTTAAAAAAATTGTTTTATAAATTGTTTGAAAATTACTTCAAAATCTTGAACTTCCTTCCATTTGTTATCGAGATTCGTTGCTCCACTGAGAGTTTTCACTAGTAAACTATCTACAAATTTTTCGTATTTTTCTACGTCATTAATAAACTTTTGCATTATCTCTGGATTTCCCAATGGATCTTTCTTTGGTTGCACATCGGTATACCATGTATCCCAAACAATCTGTAGATTTTCATTGTCTTCTTTATTTTCAATATAAGTAGATGTCTTCTCAGGAATATATGTGTCTTGTTTTGGTTCATTCTCCTTTTCCTCTTTTTTATCTGTACTTTTAACAGAAGCAGCATCTTCATTGTCATCTTGTATTTTATTAAGAGGTCGTACCTCAGGCACAAGTGGTGCATGATTTATTGTAATATCAAGATCGGATAAAAGATCTACATTAGATTTTTGCTCATCAGATTTGGTTGTAGGTTTGACAGGATTTGAACTTGTCGTGTTTGTTCCATTATTAGCTGCTTGCATGTATGTCTGATTGTAATTGTTCTCTACTCTTGTCGAAGTCCCTCCTAAATGATCAAAATTAGGTGTACGTTTATATGATGATCATTAATGTAGTGTACATTTATTACTATATAATAATTATTTACCTTGACCTTGCATTTGTAGACCATAAGGAGTTGTGTAATATATCTCATTCGAAAGTTCAGATTGATAATCTTGATTTGAATATTGAGAAGAAGGAGTATGAGTCATAGTGTTATTACTTGCGTTGGTATATCGAGCGTTACTTTCTTGCGATTGATAAACATTGTTAAGTGCTACAATAAGTTTAATACATTATCATATGTTATTCTGATATAATTATGAAAATTCGATGTATAGAATACTCACATTCGGTTTGGTACGATACAGAAGCTGTATTAACCGAGTGGCTACCATGCATATAAGAATAAGCCTGATTATAATGATGTTGTACATAATTTGGATTCTGCGAATAATCCGTGTAATGTCCTTGATGCGAGTAATCATATGGCTGCGAATAACTCTGTACGGTCGTTGCTTTTGTATGGCTTTGAATTAATTCTGAAGAGGAGGTGTAAATCATATAAGGATAATTATTCGATATTGTAGATACTATATGATTCTGTGGATATGATAATCCAGTGGTAACGTGATATATATCTTGATAATTATTTGGATAATTAAGTGTAGGATTAAGCGGCATTTGTTGTTGACTCGTATAATTTTGCTGATTGTATTGAACAGTAGCGGAATTTTGCAAGTCTGACTGATATGAAACAGGAACTTCGCTTATATTTGATGCTGGTGTTATTGACGTAGAAGGCTGTGTGGATTGTACAGCCGTGCTTGATTGCTGCACTTGTACATATGGCATTGATGCCGCATAATCCGTTGTTCCGCACGCATTATGACTAGGGGTCTGTTGATTATATCCAACACTGGAATAATTCTGGACATATGGTATGTTATTTTGACTAACTTGCGAATATGCGTAATTTTGCATAGCTGTATTACTTTGGGCGGATAATATATTCTGACTCTGTCTGTATATATCGTGACTTGATTCTGAGACAATAACAGATTTAGCCTCATCTTTTGGTGCATATTGTTGTTCAGGGTGTACAATGTTTTGAGGAATTTGTGATTGTATATTAAGTGTCCTAGTACTACTGACTGCTGTACTAGATACAGGATGTCCTTTGAGTGACACTGCTTTCATTTGTGACACTATACCACCTTCTGATGGAATCATTATACCAGCTTTATCTTGATTAGGCCCATAACGGTTAATTAAATTGGGATCCTGCGATGACATAGATTCACCATGTTCTACAGAAATTGGATAAGTATTGTAATGCAATGTACTATTCTGACTATAGTGTGGTACAGAAGTAGAAGGAAACTTATTTTGTATGTCTGGAAGTTGTGAACAATATCCTTGTTCGTTTGGTAAAAACGTTGTAGAGTATGGTACATTACTTGTTACATCAGCGGTCGTTCCTATTTGATGATATATTTTTGGTGTTTCCTCTTTCTTAGTTGGAACGTAATTCTGACTTATCGCTACGTTCATGTCCTGGTTTTCGGTAGAAGTTCGAGGTTTATATGCATAATGTGGAGCTGTTCTTGGATCTACATACATAGAAGGTTGATACTGCTGAGTTAATTTCATATTAGACGTTTGTATTTCTTGCACTGGTACCGAACTTATAGATTGACTATGATTATCAATTGTACTGTTTAAATACGATTTTGTTGTTGGAAGTATATCCATTTGTGACGGACCTCCAATTCCTTTATGGGGATTGTAATACTGATTCGAAAGAGTAGAAATATTATCCGTTCTATTGTGTAAATAATCTTTCAGTTTCAAACCACTAGTATTTCGCGTTTGACCTTGTTCATAATTCGTCAATGTTGAAGTTTCAGTCTTGTTGTATACATTCTTATTGTCTTGTGCAAGTATTTGTTCTCGTTCTTCCTCTTGAACTTTGCACGTACTCTTTACTCTCTGCAGCAATTTTGAAACATTTATTTCTAATTTTCTATAAAATTCGAGTCCCTTATTAGCTTTTGTTAATAAATCTTCATAAGCGTCATATGATGCAATTAGAGAAGAAATCATAAATTCTCTTCGTTTTAATACATCCTCCACAATTTTTCTTACATCTCCAGTTTGTGCATATGCATCTGTCAAAGCTGCCAAAATATTATCCTGTGCAGCAAGATTTTGTTCTATAAGACTTACCTAAAATTACAAATATACGTATTTACGTCTTTTTACATCTTTTACGATAACACAGGTTTAAATGTTATAAATATACCAATCCACGTGGATACTGACTAATGATTGATGCTTATCAAGTTGTTCGGAAAAAAGACGATCGAGAGAACCTGATTCAGTAGTCGCTGTAACTAATAAACGTGTTAAATCATCCTGTGCAATCGAATCTCTTAATTTAGTATGTAGATCACTTCTTTGTCGTCGCATTTCGTCGACCTTATTTAAAATACGTTTCAGTTCCTGTACATGCAATTTATCAGCGATATTTATACTTTGAGTTTTATCGCTACTTTGATCTGCACACACAAAATTAAATTACATTTATTATAAGAAAGTATATCATTGTGAATTTCTCTATTGACAAATAATATTTATATCTAGATTTAATAATTACCTAATAAATGTGTACTTAAGGATGGTACATTAGTAATTAAATCTGCTAATGGTTGGGCAAGTGTTTTCAGATTTTTTACATGTGTCGTTATTGCTTTATGAAGAGCTTGATTACTTTCTAATGCTTTATTATGAGCCTCTTCATATTTTTTGCATTCCCTTGTTAAGTCAGTCGCTACAATGGTTGGTGGTCTTTTGCCAACAGCATCTTGATACTGCTTCTCCCTATGAAATGTGCATAATCATAAGAGTTGTATCATTAATTAAATATTCATATAATCAGATAATCCGATTTATACATTTGTAATTGCAAATTTTACTCACTTTAACTCTTCTTCAAATAGTAACTTTTTTATTTCCTTTAATACAGTCTCAACGTCCTGACTGGTATCAGTTAATTTTCCCATAATATCAAGTAAATCTTGAATAATTTCTTTCTTTGCATTAAGAGCAGCACATCTTTCAATTAACTCTTCGGGAAGGGGTAATAGTTCCCATTCGGAAACTTGAACATCAGGATCCCATAAATCTAAGTGATCTAATTTAAATGAAGATAGAAAAGTATTCAAATGTAGATCTTTTTCTTCGATCTTTGATCCAACATTACGCAATATCTTAGCCTTTTCTTCAGAGTAAAGTGAATTTGCCTCGTGTACTTTCATTGGTATTAATCTGTAAAAAAAAAATATTCGAATATAAAATTTTGAAAAAAATAGAATAGAATCATAAATTATCAACATTCATCCAGGTATTAACCTGGCAAATATATCTGGTCCTGAAACTTCTGGATCATTTATACTAAAAGATATTCCTTTAACCAGAGATGCTCCCTTGATAACAGTGAGTGTTTCTTTTTCTGGTATTCCTTCATGGTAAATGAATTCATTTTCATTTTTTGCAGCTTTCCTTTTACCTTCAATCACATCGTTCGTGAATGTAAGCGCTTCCTCAACTACAGCCTTCTCGTCAGGAACAACTGTTACGTCTACAGATCCTTTAGCAATACTATAAATCAAATGTGCTTCATTAAGAGAGGCTAGTGCGGTATTATAAAAAGCAACTCTTTCTCCCATTTTCCTTTGTTCTTCTGCAGCAAGACCTTGATACAGATGTGTAACTGCTAAATGGTATGCTCTTTTAAATTTGACATATCGCTTCCAGCTCTGAAATATTATTTTTATCAAGCACCAATCTGCTATTGTATGAAATAATTCATAAGTAATATATATCGATACCTTATATATTTTTGTCCCAACTGTGTCTGAAATGGTACTATCTTCACTACCTCCTTGCTCTAAGGTACTCAATGTTGATGTATAATAATCTACAATTTGTCTTGCAATTTTAGCTATATTAAATATTAAATTATATTAGAATAAATTAAATATTATCTCATAGATGATACCTTTGATCATCGATATATTCTTCTCGATAAATATTATCTCTTACCTACGATAGTTGGTTTTCTATTATCAAGCATACTTTTTTCTAATATACACTCTTGAGCTTGAGCCAAGCAAAGCTGATACATAAATGCCATTAACTCTGGCGCTAAATCAACGCCAGCTGGTTGTGGATAACTATTCTTTAAATGTTCGAAGGCCCATGCTGCACATTGAAAATGTGTACATGCCATTTTCATTCCATCAGCAGTGGTTCGTTCAGTACGTGCACCCAACTGTGTGTGCATGGCACCAATATTATATAAAACTGATATTATTTCAAAACGTATACTAGCCAATGAGCATACCATATTTGCATACGTATCTCTCCTATTTAAACAATATTAGAAAAATATTATTTTTTGTCTTATTAATAATTAATTTGTATTATTTATATAAATAATGACATTTTTTTCTTACCATGTAAATGTTACAGCAGCAGTACCGTCCTTTCCCATAGGAAATCTACTTTGTAGAAAATGTAGTTGACAATAATACTTTTTTAATAACAAACAGCCTGCCATATCAAGAGGTGGCCTAACAGCCATAGTACGTAAACTTTCCAATTGATGTATTTCATTTGTATATGATTCAGGATCTTCATTATAAAAATCTCGTATGTACTGAAATTTGATAAAACAAACTTTTGAATACTTTCTAGTTTATTATGGTATTGAATTAAAAGTCAATAATTCAATTAATTCATTGATACATAAAGATATCAGTAATATATGTATACAAATTTTAAAACATGTCATCCGTAATGGACAATAATAATGATAATAAATTTTTATACATTATCATATAAATATTTTATAAATGACAGTTAATACAGAAGTATCTAGAAACGTTGTATAATTTAAATTATAAACAAATCGTACCTGTTTTAACTTCGGACCGAAGGTAGTAGGTTCCGGGCTTACTTTTAAATAGAAAGAAATCATCGGCAATCTTGGTACTGCTTCCATATTATATTATTTTTAAATCACTACACAATTCTTAAAATTTGACAGTTGATCGTATGTCAAACATGTCAAAATGGAATTCTATCACGGATTAACAAGCATAGACTATGTACCTACGTAATATTATACTCGGTTATACTACATAGAAAGAAATTATTCAAGATCGTTCTAAAACGCAATCAGAAAACAGTATTTTTTGTGAATCAACAATAGTTCTTGAATGAGACATACGATGGCGCTACAACAGTAAACTCGCAATTTCATTATGTAAAATGACATATTCATAGTATATATTCTATGTATGAATATATTTTATTATCAATTACATTTTTTTTTTCATTACAAAATATCGCAATGATTATCATATTTGCTTTAAATATAAAAAAAGAAAAAATAATAGTAATACGATATTTAGAAATAATAGTGCAATAAAATCTTATAGATAGACTTATGACCTAATACAAACAATTTAATTAGCAGAGTTGTTTCTTGAATTATATAATCCATATTTATTTTATCATTGATAATTAATGATTGAAGAAGAAAATTGATATCTAGATATTTTAAAGATTTTATTTAATTTTTATAAGTAATACTTGTAATATAAAGATCAATATACTTATGTAAAATAATATTGTTTTGTGTAATATACATATAGTTATACATATACAAGGCATATTAATTTTAAAAATTATCTTATCCTATTTATCAAGTAAAATAAATGAGTAATTACTTCTGATAATCCTTTTGTAGTCGTGGCCATATAAAGATAGTAAAAAGTGTTAAATGTTTCTACTCCGGAATATTTGAAAAATTTATTTAAAACGCATTTAAAAACTAATGCCTTATTACAATGAAATATATATTTATAAAAAAAAAACATTTGTAAAAAAAATTGATTAAATATCTAAAGTTTTGTTCAAAATAACTATAATAAAAATTTATGATTTTAAACAAATGATAAATTTGTTTAAATATTAATAAAATGTAAAAAAATCTTATATTTATTTTAATATATTAGCATTAATTTATATGTATAAAGTGATAATATATGTAAATATAATTTCTACTACTTTGTATGTGTATAAGATAAAAAAACATTTTGTTGCGTAGACACTTTAGTTTTTAAAGAAAGAGGAAGAAAAATACAGTTTTTATTTTTATTATTTATTACAGTTAGCTTTTGACATAAATTAATATAATTCTTTATACGGGGACATGGATCGCCGATTTTTTGGTAATTGGAAAACAATAGTCGTTATATATAAATTTTTCAAATACAATGCAAATAACCTGTATCCTGTATCGCAAAGGAGTATATATAGTAAAATGGAACCTATAGATAAAGATGTCAGTAACGTAGAAATTACAGTACCCTGGGGAAAAATATCAGGTAAGTTTTTAATAGATTAAATATAAATAGTATAGTGATAGATTATTTTATTTGAAGGCAAACTATGGGGTAATGATAAAAGTAAACAACCTATTTTGGCACTCCATGGATGGCAAGATAATGCTGCTACGTTTGATAATTTAATACCATTGATTAAGAAACATGAACCGATACTTGCAATTGATTTGCCTGGTCATGGTTTATCTTCTTGGTTACCTCAAGGACAAATATACTTAGAGATCAATTATATATCTTTAATTTATAGATTAAAAAAATATTTTGGCTGGGAAAAAGTAAAATTATTGGCACATTCTTTAAGTAGTCACATATGTTTTTGTTATGCTTCACTGTATTCAGATGAAACAGATTACGTAATAAGCTTTGATCATTTGAAACCTTTGTCTACAACTATTCCAGATTATAAACGCACTTTATCAAAAAACATTAAGCAATTTCTTATAATAGAGCAAATGGAAAATAAACCACCTGTTTATAAAAAAGAAGAACTTATAAAAAAATGGACTCAATCTGCTTTTAAGTCTTTAACTGTAAATGCATGCGAAATATTAATGACTAGAGGTGTCACAGAAATGTCTGATGGAACGGTCTACATAAATAGAGACCCAAGATTAAGAATTGGGCCATTTTATACTTGTTGGTCGCACGAACAATTAAAAGAAATGGCCAGATATATAAAATGTCCATATTTAATTATACAATCTGATAAAGAAATGTATATGGAAGATTTGAGGTATTATTACGATATTGTAGATATTTTAAAAGAAAGTAGTAAAGATTGTCAATATTACTTTATACCAGGTAAACATCATATTCATCTTACTAATGCAGAAGCATTAGTAACAGTTATTAATTCATTTCTCGAAAAGCATAACAAATAAAAATATTTATGTAGAATATAATACATATTTATATTTATTTATTTATATAATATTAATATTTATTTAAAACTAACCTAATTTATAAAAGATTCATGCTGTAATGATAATAATGTACAATACATATATATATATATATATAATGTACAATACATATATATATATATATATATATATATATATATATATATATTTATAAAACTAATTATGGGATTATTAATTGTAAATAAAAATGTTAAACGCAAAGTAAAAATACATAATATGTCAGCACTTACTAATGAACTTTGAATTTTCCCAACAGACAAATCATTGAGTTTCAAAAAAAATTATTATTAAATTAAAACACTTTAAAAATCCTATTGAAATAATTATGCAAATTAATTAATTAAATTTTAGAACATAATTCTGCTCGAGAAGAACATTATCGTTATTAGTCAAAAATCGTTTGAATGTATCGCTTATTAATCGTTTCGAGTCATCTTATATACTAATCGACATAATCGAATAATTAATAATCGAAATATTATAAAATCCATGGTTTATATTTTTCGTTTCTAACAGAATACGTTTCATATTAATATTTTTTTTTCTCTCTTTCGATTTTACATTCGATTCGATTCGATAAAATGTCCAAATACATATACGACGAAGACATATGCCTTCGCATTCGATCTTTCATAACGAGTACGGTAAAGCTTTAATTTTCAGTCGGGTTCACCAATCGCTTGATAACAAAATAAGATGATCGCGTGACTAACGATACCTCGATGATCCAAAAAGACACAGGATAATGGACGTTATGTCGAAATGAAAAACATAGTACGAATATGACAGTCTGATGATATTGTAGCCGCGAGTTGGTGTGACAGTTCTGAACTTTTTCACTTCTCTCCTCTTTTATACACACACACACACACATTCTCTCTCTCTCTCGCTCTCCCTCTTTTTCCCTCTCTTTTTCTCTCTCCCTGTCTATCTACCCGTGTTTTCTGTTTCTATTCCACATCGTTCTGTACCGCGTAGCCGGACGGATGAATCGGGAGTAGTATAGTCTCTTTGTTCGAAAAGCGTTTACGTTTTGTGACATAGGAAACTTTGGAAATCTAGGATGAACGATCCGAAAAATGAGATGCACTACACGCCACCGACTTCGAAACAGACGAAACCTTTTCCGATTCGAGGTATCATGCTTTTTTTCTCATTATTTGTTATGTCTTTCTTTCTTTCCGTTAATTAAATGATATCTATCTTAACGAACGTAATTTAGGCACTTTACAAGAAATATATGATAGAAAATTTTTGAGAAAGAAGGAAAAGGGACGATTTTTTTTTTTAAATCACAAATCTGATAATACAAGCGTATTCTTCAACTGCTTCTTTTTCTTACACTTTTACCCATCTTTCTTTACTTTTATTCCCCATCGAGTTCTTTCCTTCTCGTTTTTGCTTTGACAGTTCAATCTTGGCTCTTTCGTGCGGAACATAACCTGCAAAAGATACACGTACGATACATATCCGCCTTTTGTTGTCTTTCTGTCTTTCTTCCTCTTCATTTTTATTTTTTGTTTTGTTTTATTTATCTCATTTTCTTTGGTCACCAAGTAAAATCGATATATGTTACGCGAGCGCGCACCTTTTATAAGATATTCGTCGAAAGAAACGACGAGATTTTAAGACGCAAATACGCAAGGACGTAAGGAAGTACGACGACGTAACGTAAATCGTACGTACGTATTTACATAGGTTGTGTCATGAAGAATAATAAAAGTTTGAAGGAGAGAAAGAGAGAGAGAGAGAGAAGAGAAGGGGAGAGAGAGAGGAAGAGAGAGAGAGAGAGAGAGAGAGAGAAAGAGAGAGAGAGAGAAATAAAGGATAGCAAAGGGAGAAGGCACGATAAACTAAGACGATTGGGGAGGGGGATAAAAGAAGAATCGTTGGCACGACCTACGAAAATCCGATCGAATTCACCTCTAATCTCGTTTATTAAGTTGCGAGACGAGAAGGTAGGAAGTAGCGTTTAAAATAGACACGATTTCGCGCCACGCTCCCATCAAGTTCAACGAGACAATATTCCCGCAAATTGTCGCTCGTAAATTAAATCTTACTTTTTTTATTTCCAATTGTTTTGGTTGATCGTCCAAACGTTAGCAGTAAAAGTACATGCATAAATATTATTTTTCTATTGTTATTACCTTTGAACGATTAGTAAACGTTTGATGATTGCTCCTTCCCCTTTCGTGAATCCTGTTCAGTTTCTTGTAAGTCTTGTTCATACTTTTCTGTTAGACAAGTCATAAGCAAAAGCAGAAAATTGGTGAAAA
Organism: Vespa mandarinia; assembly: GCF_050613455.1. NCBI lineage: Eukaryota > Metazoa > Arthropoda > Insecta > Hymenoptera > Vespidae > Vespa > Vespa mandarinia. The sequence continues at coordinate 603,763 of NC_140811.1, forward strand.
TTGAAGAATGTAGTCGGATATTGTTGAATATCGTCGTTAAGATGCTTCGATAGACATTGGCAATGAAAATATTATTTTTTAACGTTACAAATTATAAATATTATATTATTCGTATATAAAAAAAAAAGAAAAGAGAAAAAAATGGAAGATTTTAATAAAATGACATTTATTAGTATCTGAAATTTTATATGTCAAATTCCTTTTTTCTCGATCTTAATCTCAAGTATCTTTCAAGTATATCTAGTATTACGTCAATGATATGGTGTTAATTCGATCAATATTGTTTTATCAACATATATAATACGACAAGTGTATGATATTTGCTAATTATTGGTATTATTTTATATACCTATATCATTGTGATATACTTTAAATTACGATTATCAATTTTAAAGCTCACTGATCAAGACACTTGGGATCACAATGATATAAATTCCTTTATATTTGATAGACGATTTTTTTTCTACGATAAAATACATTTGGGTAAATATTTCTTCAAAATTATTTATACCAGTTTAATGAGCTTTTATCGTATCATACGAAAACGAGATATAAATAATTGTTCGTTTTTCTAGGAATCTTTGTTGTATGTTTCTTCGTATATTTAAATTTATATTAGTGCTATATAATACTCGTAAATTTTACGAAGATACTTTTGCAAACATTTGCATTGTAGGTTGTGACAACTATCACGATAACTAATAAAAATAAATTATTTCAATGGATTTCTTGAGACATTATTAGGGTAAATACAATCTGTCGAGATGTGAGATCATTTGGTTTAATCATAAACCAAAAAAAAAAAATAAATAAGTCTCCAGTCATCAGACTATATATTTTATTGCATTTTCGTAATATATATACATTTCCTATGATAAATTATGCTAGCATATTTCTGATGCAGTGAGTCCATGTATATCGAACACGATAACATTGATGTCTCACTTGACCGGGCTAGCCTTGGAAAATTTATATCATCGTTATTATTATCACTAGTTTTGTTGACTTATGAATATGGTCGTGTTGTAAAAAGATAAGTAGAGATTTTATTTTGTATGAATTTTTTGAAATTTTTTTTCTTCTTTTCTTTTTCCAAAATGACCCGAGAAATATCGGAGATGATCGTAAAAGTGTAATAAATTACGAAATCGAAAAATTCCATTCGTTTCTTGTTTGTTTAATTTTTTATAGGGGAACGAGCAAATTTCGTAAACAAGCCCCATGTAATCGCGATGGTGGGTTTGCCAGCTCGAGGCAAGACTTATATTTCGAAGAAGCTCTGCAGGTATCTCAATTGGATCGGAATAAACACGAAGGTCTTCAATCTCGGCGAGTATAGAAGGCATGCGACGACTGCCTATCAATGCCACGAATTTTTCCGTGCGGATAACATAAAAGCTATGGCGATAAGAACACAATGTGCCATGGATGCATTGAACGACGTTTGTCGTTGGCTCGAGAGTGGCGACGGAGAAGTTGCCGTTTTCGATGCTACCAATTCTACCGTGGATCGACGTAAAATGATACACGATATTGTTGTAGGAAAGATGGATTACAAGCTCTTCTTCGTCGAATCTGTTTGTAACGATCCTGAGATAGTCGAGCAAAATATTATGGAGGTAAAACTTTTATGATACGTATAATACGTATAATACGTACGATAAATATGATACGTATTAATATATGTTAGTCATAATCAACAGATCATTTTTCATTTAAATACGAAGAAAAATAAGTACTTATAATAAAAGATATAGTATTACAGTCATAAAAAGACTTAAAAGATAACTTCTTCTAATATCAAAATAATAATTTCTAATCAATTACAATTTTTTTCTATCTTTTATACGTATCTCTTTGTTAGGTCAAAGTCAGCAGTCCAGATTATGCGAATATGAACAAGGAAGAAGTATTGGCCGATTTTATGTTGCGGATCGAACATTATAGGGAAAAATATGAGCCACTGGATGAGGATTATGAGACTGATCTGTCCTTTATGAAAATCTATAACACCGGCGAAAAAGTTATAGTGCACAAACACGAGGGACACATACAGAGCAGGATCGTCTACTATTTGATGAACATTCACATTGTACCTCGTACGATATATCTAACCAGGCATGGCGAGAGTATGATGAATCTGGAAGGTAGAATAGGAGGTGACTCGGATCTTAGTGAAAGAGGTTGGGAGTACGCCAGGGCATTAGCTACCTTCATTACCAGTCAGGATATTCAGGTTTATGTTATTTCAACATTCAATTCATTATGTGTTAGTCACTCTGAGCGACGCTTCGATCGAGTTATGCCACACCCATGTTTAAAGCATTCTTTTCATTTCTCTTTTATTATTTTTTTTTCCTTTTTATCGCATTAAAAAAATCATTATGCTAATGGGTGAAAATTATTTAAGAACTGGTATTTTAAAGTATTTTTTCTATGAAAAAGTCTCAAATGAAGGAAAATTTGCTAGGTACTGAAGTCAGAGAAATAATCGAGCAGCAGATTACAAAGGGTAGGGAGGGTGGGGAGTATCGAAAATCAACATCGACTCGTATCCGTGACATTTCCTTTTCTAACTTTTAATCTCATAGATGATTCGTCATTTCATATACGATCGAAACTTTGTGTCTACAGGGTCTAAGAGTATGGACAAGCTGGTTAAAAAGGACCATACAGACGGCAGGGGATGTGGAAGCACCTCAGGAAAGATGGAAGGCCCTCAATGAGATCGATGCCGTATGTTCAGGACGTATAATCATTTGGTATCGCACTGACGATTCCGTATTATTCTCTAACTCTTTTTCTTAGCGATTATGCGAAAATGGTCGTTTAAATTTGTGCCATTCGTTTATCATTCCTTTTTCTTTTTTTTTTCTTTTCCCGTTCTCTCTCTCTACCTAATCAGGGAATTTGCGAAGAGATGACCTATGCAGAGATCGCCGAGAAGTATCCTACGGATTTTGCTGCAAGGGACCAAAATAAATTCCCCTATCGTTATCCACGAGGTGAGAGCTATGAGGATTTGGTAGCACGGTTGGAACCCGTGATAATGGAATTGGAAAGGCAAGGCAATGTTTTGGTCGTCAGTCATCAAGCGGTATTACGTTGTCTGCTCGCTTATTTCTTGGATAAGAGTTCAGGTACGATTCTCTATTATATATTTTTGCACTTTATTCATTTTTCTTTACTCAATCCTTTTCCTCATTCGCATTCTATGTTTCTAGCGTTACAATTATCTCGCATTTCTTGCGATAATCCGAAAGCGAGCAAAATATTTCATTCCTTTTTATATTTGCTTAATTCACAAACACGCAATTAAATTGCGTAATATATTTTTAGTGGAAAAATTTATTTCTTTTATAAAGGAAAAATTTATATTCTTTTGATAATATTTTATTCTTTAACTTTTGATCTTTGACGAGTACATTCGAGTGTAGCAAAAAAAACTTGTATCAATGGATAATCTGGTTAATGTTATTTTACTATATTCGTAAGAAGTGACGTTCGATATACATCATGACCTTACGCTGATAGATAAATAATTATACGTATTTGTTTATACACGTAATCAGATGTTTTGCAAATTTTTATACGAAAGAGTCTGTTTTTTTCTTTCTTTTTTTTCTTTTTTTTTTCAAAAGTTGAACTAATAATAGAGTTCTTTCATCGATTACAGAGAAATTATTTCATTCATCAAAAAAATCATCAATCAAAAAAATTATCATACATAAGCAAATGTTTTGCAAATGTTGATACGAAAGGGCAAAAATTTTTTTCCGAAAGTTGAACTGATAATGGAATTTTTCCATTGATTACAGAGAAACTGTAGTACATAAGCAAATGTTTCGCAAATTTTTATATGAAAAAGCCTGAACTTTTTTTCAAAGATTGAGGAAATAATGAAGTTTTTCCATTGATTACAGAAGAACTACCGTACCTCCAGGTACCATTGCATACCATCATTAAATTGACACCCGTTGCATATGGTTGTAAAGTGGAACACATACGACTACCAATCGATGCGGTGGATACTCATCGACCAAAACCAAAGGTAGATCCGATCATAATAAAATTGTAACGAATATGTGTTTGTGTGTTTATAAGAGAGAGAGGAGAGAGAGAGAGAGGAGAGAGAGAGAAAGAGAGAGAGAGAGAGAGAGAGAGAGAGAGAGAGAGAGAGAGAGAGAGAAAAGATGAGAGAGTTGAAAGTGAAAACGCCAGGTGCTTTGATTTTTGTCATTGACGAACATATCTAAGTTGCGATATCTGTTCGCTATTTGTTTTTTTTTTTTTTTCTTAATATTTTTTCATTTTTTCTTTTTGGATACTGCACCAATAAAAATACCTTTATATTTATATATATATATATATATCTCCCTTTATATGGCTTATGTTTTAATATTCCCAGAGTGCCTGCCTGCCTGTTGTTTAGCGGTAACGATACAGAACGGTTTATCAGTTTCCGATTGGAAACCCTACGCTGGAGATCGTCCACGTTCCCCCCGAACCCCCTTTATCTCTCTTTTTTTTGTTTTTTCGATCTAAGCCTGATACCCTCTGATATTCGAATGGCTTTTTTAAGAACTAAACTCTCTTTCGTCGCATGCATTTTATTCAATTAAAATGGCATATTTTTTAGGGCTTAAGCATTTTATTGTGATCGTACATACTTTACGATTGTACTGTACACTAATGTAAAATATATCCAAAGATAATGATTATTTTATCAAATAAGTAGTATGTAATGACCCTATTGAACCCCCCCCCCCATCGCCATTACCCCCTCACCAAGCTCCAACAGACTTTACCCGCCCAAATACTGCACCCCCCCCATGATATGTATCATTACAAACGTACGTCGTATTATTCGGTGCAGTCTCATACTTTCTCTTTTATAATCTCGTTATCTATCGCCAGTTACTATATTATCATAACACTCACTCTTCGACCATCGAGCATCATTTTTAGGAAGAGAGTGCAGCAAGAATGTAGAAAGTTTCTTAGAATGTTTATCTAAATCGATGCCACGATGATAACGTTTCTACATTAGATAAATGGCAAATAGAGCGCTTTGCTTCGAATATGAATGGCTAAGAAAAGCTTTTGACATAACGAAATGGAGCCTCTTCCAATGCGAAATGATATTGTATCACCGATGTAATATAAAAAGATTCTTCTTCATTTTTCTTCAAATATGCACGATGCATGTAACTCCATATTTTTTTACTTACGACGATGTCAATGACGGCGAGGGAAACATTTTTTTCATTTATTATTAGAAAATGTTATAAACGATCATTGAATGATCTTATTATCTACGATTCACTCGCTAGCTATTACAGCTAATTTAGATAAAAACAAAGATTAAATTTACGACGATAGTGTTGATAATAATAAAGTGATAACGTGATTTTTTTCTTACGTTCATATTTTGGAGCCATAGATGGTCCATGTCTTATTTTGTCCACCCCACCGACATGACGCCCTGTAATCCCCGATGTAAAACTATTTTCAGATCCCAGGATATTTGGAAGATCGATTCAGAAGGAAAGGGAAAGTTCTACGCACGTGATAACGACCATTTTATAATGCAGCAAGATCCTAACTGCTCTACTTTCGGTAATGACAGACAGAGACACAGAGAAAGAAAGGGAGAGAAAGAAAAAGAGAGGGAGAGAGGGAGAGAGAGAGAGAGAGAGGGAGAAAGAGGGAAAGGGAGAGAAAGAGAGAGGGAGGGAGGGAGGCGTTTAGGCGACACATTGTATACGGCAGCTGGCTGCCCATCATTGATGATGACTATCGTCCCAACTGACTAATTTTTTTCCTTCTTCTTCGGACGATGTACATCAAAGAATTTCGGCGAATGTACCTAACGGTAATCGATGATGTATCTTCATAATGTATCTATCACACACGTGCGCACATCTATAAACGTACGTACACGGAACACAACATTCAAATTCTCGACTCATAGAGACATATACACAAACTATACGAAATCTATAAAAGAAGGTCTGCTCAGTCGATAATATTATCAAGACTCGCGACACTTTGCCTTCATTTTAGGCATTTTTCGTGAGTTTAATCCTATTTAATGATATTTACTACTGAGGAGTTCCTAATAAATTCCTACATAGAATTTTAGCACTACGTTTTTTATGAATATATTATATATTATATATGGTTAACGTTCTTTCGATATTCATCGTATTATTGACATAATATCATCTTAATGAATATTCTTTCGTAATAATCAACACAGCAATAACGACTATAATCATTCAAGAATCCTAAATCGTGTCTTGCTAAGACATGAATAGTAAATTATTCGAATAAATTACTGGCTACTGGTGGCGTTACGTTATTTGTCGAATTAAAATAGGATCTAAATTTATTTACGACAAGATGTTGACAATATTTGAAAGAACGTTTATCTAAACCACCTCTTTTACATTTTATGCAAATGTGTCAGAGATCAAAATATGCCTTATATATTAGCATTCCTTTAAATGATAATAAAAATACGTCAAGTGATAATGCGAAAGTACTTAGAAAGATATTTGAAGTGAATGAAAAAAAGCAAAAAAAAAAAAAATATTGGTGCGATGTAAAAAGTTCGAATAAAAGCGAGGTATATGGTGCTTCCAAAAATTTATGATTGGGCAGATCTGTTATATGTACAAAAAAAAATGCATATATACATGATTGATCGTGAAGCGCTTTAGAAAAATTTGTTGCATATAATAATACAGAAAGGGATGATATATCCTACGTTTCTATCTCAAACATCATTCTTCTTTGGAAAGATACCGAAAATTCTTTAATTATTGCGAGAATTTAATATAGTTAGAAAAGGAGAACTTTTCGAAAGATAATTTTTATTTTAATACCATAGCGTCGTTCTCCTTTTGTATCAACTTTTATCTATCATCTTTGAAATTAAGAAAGATGTTTAATGTCTGAACGTTAAGTTGCTTATCCCCCACACCTCTTGTTATATTTCCATACACACACACACACACACACATATATATATATATATATATATATATATATATGCATTGTAAGAAATATTAGGGCATTTTTACACGATCTTACTGTACATTCATAAATATGTACACATAAAAATGTTTAAGCGTAAAGGGACAATGTCTTACGCGAACTGAAAAGCAACAAAGTTGTTATTATGAAACTCAAAGAGTGAACATATACATAGCGCGAGCTATGTATTTTACGGGTATTGCAAATTTGAAATACCGAACCCTTATTTTACGGATACGTACGTACATACATACATACATACATATATACATACATAAATACATAAATACATAATATATGCATATGTAAGTATACATATAAAACAACGCAGCGCTTTTAATCTCACACAGGCGTAACAGTTTTCTTAGATTTATATAAGAAAACTTATAGGCCAAAGAAAATACATAAACGATCTGTAGACATTTTTTTTCGTCATTTACACTAAATGCAAAAGCCCTTTAATTTATATTATCAAAAAAAAAAAATGTTTTATCTCCCGCTTTACACGAATTTTTTTTCAACGTGTCACTGTAAATCATATACTTGCGTTATATGCCTCGCCAAAGTATATATTTACTCACCCTTTCAAGCTATATTATTTTTTTGTCGGAAGGAGTGCATTTCACAAAAGAAAAAAAAAAAAGAAATAAATAAAAAGTAAAAAAATAAAACAGTTTCCAAGGGTGTAAAGTATAATATACACGAGTCCTACATGTAATTATATACATGTAATTTTTATGGATATTAAAACTTGACAATCGGTCTATCGTTTTTATTTCTTTTTTTTTTCTTTTTTTTTTATGTTGCGTCTACTTAGATGTTAGTTTTAAACGAGCTTTTGTATCGTTTTAATCCTATTATGTGTAATCTATCACACATTATTGGTATCTTAAGTATTAAAATTGTAATCAATATATATATATATATATATATACACACATATATATATGTATACATATATATATATATATGTATATATGTATGTATGTATATATATAGCATATCATAAAATAATTGTAGAAGATAAATAAAAATTAGAATTGTTACTTTCCGAATATGATTTAATATACGAATGTAATAATATCACGTCATTTACCTTAAATGATGAATGGTCGATCAATTGATCGATCGATCTTCACTATTTAAATTTTATATTATTTCGAAATGAATAAAAAAAAATAAAGTAAAAATAAAAACGATCGAGGATAAGATAATGTCTGCGAGATTTATATTTAAGCGTTGATCGTATCGAGAGACGTGTATATTTTTTTTAAATAATTCCCATAGAAAATACATATTTTCGAAAAGGACATGTAAATTTTTTTCATTTATTATTATTTCTTTTTATGTATTTATCCTTTATATCAAAGGAATGTTATACTCTTTGAACTTTTTTTCGATACATCTGTATCGATATATCTGTGACTATGAAATTGTAAGATTTTCTAAATTTCTATATCATTTGATTGTTGAATTCAACTTAATTATCTCATCTCGACCTTTATAATTAATATCGTGCTGTAAAGAATTATACAAAGTAATAATATAATTGGCATAGAATATTTCCCGTAATAAATCAATATAAATCAAATGTACATAGATATAAAGATAAATTTGTTCTTAACGATTATCTAAGTAAATAATAATCAATATCTAATATGAGAATGACGTAAATATAAAGCGCTGCGCGATAGAATTTAGTGTGTTGCAATCATAGATTTAGTTCGTCATCTAAATATTTTTTCTTTTAGTCTCTCTTCGGTTTAGTTTCCTTTCTGAACGCGTGCGTTTGGCTTACACATTATATACACATCTTCCAAGTGAACTTAACTTTTTATTCTTCAACATGGCTACCGCCGAAAACCTCACTGTACCAAGTATCGAAACGGAGAAACCGTGAGCGATTTACAAAAATATACTTCTTCGCGTTTGGCAAGCCTAGAAACTACGAGAGTAATACACTCGTGGTTTTGCTAATCGATCGAAAACGTACACCGGTTATGCAATAATAAACTATGATTTTATTTTCGATTCGATTCCGTGTTGTATTTCGTTCAATATCGAGCTTATATTACGACCAATCAGAATAGATTAACGTGGGAGACCGGCTATTCGTTCATTGGTCACGTTAAAACGCGGGTTCTCGATCGTTTATAAATTAATTTTTGGTCTTCTTACTGTAACTGTAAGTTTTTATGTTTTCTTTACATTGTTATTATCTATCTTTTTTTTTGTTTTTTTTTTGTTTTTCTTTCTAGACTCGGAGCGGAATTTGTAATAGGAGCAATTTCGGCTGCGGGCGCTGGATTATTTACTAATCCAGCGGATGTTATTAAGATACGATTGCAGCTCCAAGGAGAACTCGAAGCGAGGGGAGCTTACAAAAAGATATATAAAAATACGTTTCATGCTGCCTATCTCATAGCTAAACACGAAGGAATTTTAGCTTTACAATCTGGTATTGCACCAGCGTTATATTTTCAGGTCGTTCTCAATGGTATACGATTAGGTGTTTATAACACCGCAACAAAGTATGGTTTCATACTGGATAGTAAAGGAAATACGGATATCCTGAAAACTGTACTCATCACAGGATTGTCTGGTTGCTTAGGGGGCGTTCTCGGTAGCCCATTTTACTTGGTAATATATTGGAAATATGTGCAAAATTCAGCTCCTATATTTCTACGCTTATCACGTTAAAGTTAGTTGATGATCAGTAATAAGAAATAATCATTTTGAGATCACAATTGTATCCAATTGAAATAATATTCTTTCTTTTATTTCATCACGAATCATCACACGTTCATAATGATAAATTACCAAAGAATTTATTTTAATCAATTAAAATCTTGATGTCAGGTCAAGACACAAATTCAAGCTCAATCCGCGCAATCTATTGCCGTTGGTTATCAACACGGTCATACAGGAACGTTGTCAGCATTTATAAAACTTTGGAAGCAAGGTGGCATAACTGCGCTATATCGTGGCTGGTATGCCAATATACCTAGATTATTTATTGGATCGTCTACGCAGTTAACTACGTTCAGTTTGGTCTCAGATTTGTTACGTTCTTGGAATGTAAGTGTATTAGGTGGGCAATCGTATGGCGAAGTTATGTCAATTACAATGATTTTTTTTTGCGTTTTCAGATACTTACAGATTATCCTATAACTTTAACTTTCGTTTCTTCGTTAATCGGTGGATCATGTGTAGCTGTCACTATGCAACCTTTTGACGTATTGGCAACAAGATTGTACAATCAAAGTAAGCACGTACATGTATGCACTTTCATTCCATTACAATTATGGTTGATCATTTATGAATTTTACAGGAGCAACAAAAGGTGGAAAAGGTGAGCTCTATAATGGACTCTACGACGCTTTGGTTAAAATAATAAGAACAGAAGGTTTATATGGCTTATATAAAGGAACTTTCCCAACGTGGATGAGAATAGCACCACACACAGTTTTATGTTTAGTATTCTATAAGAAATTAGATCAATTGTACGACGGTATGAGAACGTAAAACGTATTAAATTTATATAAATAATCCATTGTACTGGATACAATGGGAATGTAGATTGTGTACATGTTCATGTAAATATATACAATTAAAATAAGTTAATTTTTTCCGTCAAAAATTACACAATTCGTATATAAAACAAATGATATAACATGCAAATAAATCATGATTCCACTGCCTTCATGATTGCTTTTTATAATACTTTACTTTATCCGTAACGTTATTGATTATGGAGTAAACCATTTATATAACATAGATCGTCTTTTTTTATTAATCATCACGTTCAAAAATTTTAGAAATTTACTATCTAAACGGGCTTTGCATTTACCCTTGATTTCAATCCTTGCGTAATAGATGCTGCAACTTCCATAGTACTTCTACCTCGTGTTTCTGGCAAATAGAATCTAAAAGCAATCAAACAAATTTAATTAATATTATATGTAAGTACGAGTTAAATATTTACTTATGTTAAAATGGTAATATTGTAAAAAACAAAAATTTTTTTATCAATGTACCCAACAAATTGTGCTAGAAGTAAAATACATCCTGTAAAGATAAGAAAGGTGTAAGGGCCGAGTAATTCTTGCATCGTTGGAAATAACATTCCAACAATAAAATTACCACCCCAATTACAAACACTTCCAAGAGACATTGCAACAGGTCTGGGTCCAACATCAAACAATTCTGACCCAATAAAAAAAGGAATTGGACCAAGGCCAATACCATAAAAGATGACATAAAACATTACTGCCACTATGCATACCCATGGCATAAATGAAACTGTATGCTGTAACAATCAAGCAAGTAATAGAAATCAATGTTTTTTTCGCAAAGGAAGTATAAATAGTTTTATAAGATAAACTTACGATTAAAGCTATGGAAGTACATAAAACGATGAGACATCCGATACACAAATAACAACTACTTAATAACACAATTCGTCTATGAAATAATGACATAACAGGAACAGATATCACAGCCATAGCAATATTAGCGAAGCCAGTTCCAAGAGTAGCATATTGTGATCCAGTAGTTCCTAATCCTGCATCTTTAAATATCGAACTCGAATAGTAAAATACTGCACTTATACCAGTTAATTGTTGGCCAAATTGAAGAGAACATACTAGGAGTAAAGGTAATCTAACACTGCGCTCTTTTAATATACGACCTATCGTCCAATTATCTGCCGAGGATTTGGTCACGAATTCGTGTTGTAAACCAGCAACTTCGTTTTGTAATAACATAATATCCATATTACGTAGACGACTTAACTCTGAAATATAATTTTATATTATTAATTTATAATTGTTTTTTCTTATCTCATTATTGGTATTAACTAAATTACTGACCTTTAAGAGCTTTACTCTGTTGTTCCTTAATTATGTATAAATATTTTGGACTTTCTGGCAGTACAAAGGTAAGAAGTAACGCAATTGCACATAAAAGTGAAAATCCTGCTAACATGATATGCCAATTTTCTTCAGTACCTAACATTGTATCAAGTCCTGCAATTTGTCCAAGAAACACACCACATGTGATGCCTAATTGACATAGTACTCCAACAGCACCTCTTAATTTAAGAGGTGCTATTTCTGTCATATACATGGGTAATAAACTAGTAGCTAATCCTCCTGACAGACCTAATGTAAAAAAAAAAAATATATATATATATATTTTATAGGCTATTATTAAGTACTTTTAGATATCGCGTAAAAATTATCCTTACCAACAATTAGTCTGCCTATAAGTAACAATTCAACAGAATTTAATGTTGGTACAAGGAGAAAGAGAATAGCACCTACGATTCCAAATATATTTCCAGTCATCAATGCTCCCTTTCTTCCGAATCTATCCGCTAACCAACTTGCTACCAAAGATCCAGTTACTCCACCAATTAAAAATATTGATACTATGGTAGCCCATAATATCATCATCTCGTTATGAGTCAATTGTATGTCATATCTTTCGATAATACTTTGATTGCAAAAGTTCTGAATTATCTAAAATACAAAAATAATGATTATTTCCTTATTATTTCTATAATGTTCGAATTATAATTTAAACACATTATAAGTAGTTTATCAGAATAAATAATAATTATATAATACTGACCTCTGCAGGATTGTTTAATACACCTAAGCTGTATCCAGCTGGTAACGCGGAACCCAGACAACTTGTAGCTCCTGCCAAGACCAATAAAGGGGTCCATTTACCTGATTCAGGATCAATTTCATTTTCTTCTTTCTAAAAACAATAATTAAGATTTATTATGATTTATTCATTACCAAACACAAACCATAGTTCTTTCTTTTCACAAAAATTATAATTTTTTCTTTTCACAAAAATCATAGTTTTTTCTTTTGTTTGTATAGATCTCGTTTATTTTATATATTTTTATTTTAATATAAAATCAAATAACAACATTTCTCGTAAAAATCATATAAAAAAATGTATATATAAAAAAAAATAAATAAATAAAAACTGTAGTATAATTGTAAAAATATTTTATTAAATATTTTACTAAGGGATTTTGAACATTGAGAATACTTAAATATTTTTGATACTTATGAATATATGAAAATACATTTTTAAAGATACTAATAATTTTTTACATGAATTCATAAATAATAACAAACATATTCAGGTATTCCCATTTAAATTTCCCGCTCTGTATATTCTTTTTAAAAATAATACGAAAGGACTGGTGAATTAAAAAGTTTTCTTTTTGTTAGCGATATTATTAGCGACATTTCGTTACAAAATTATAATTTTAAGATGTGAACCTCACAAAAAAAAAAACCGAAATCAATAAGAACTTATGAGGAATGCATGGCAATGTTCAAAAATGGACACAACTGGATTTATGTTATAAACTAATTAATAATTAAAAATGTGTGTGTATATATATATTATATATAATTACTAATTAGTTTGAAGCTTATTAAGAATTACTTTTATAATTTCATGTAGGACATACATATATACACATATAAACGAAACAATTGCAAATCAAATGTAATGTACGTACATATGGTATATATCGAGTATATTTATAAATTGATCTTTTGCATTAAACAATTTCAACATCATTATGATGATTATAAAATAATAATACAAATAAAATCGAAGAAAATTGCTAGAACGTTAATTGACATTTTGTATAGCAACAACAAACAAAAATAGGAAAATGTATAGCTGATAAATATGACATTGATCGATATTTATTTAGAAATGAAAGTAATAATTAGTTGATTGATGAATTATAAAAATAACTGCGATAGCCCATCTCTGACAGAGATTATGCAATTTACTTTAGAGGATAAATATTTTTGATTAAAACCTTCACCGTTCCTTCTGATTATAAAACTATGATGATATGAGAAACCAATAACCATACCGCTGGAATAAATAAGTATCACAAGCAATATGTAGAGCAATATGTTGCACCCTTGAAGACCAATCACTGAGACAAAATAGATAAGCCAGGGATGGTATGATGGAACAAAACTCAAAAATACCACACATTGTAGAAATACCTGGAAACTAGTCAGATAGCCTATCATGCATTATCACCATTATAATTCAAATGATATTAATTAAATCCTTTCTTTTATACCTACCTTTCCAATCTATTAATATTTAATCATTTTACCAAATTACATCAGTTATAAAATTATAAAACTTTAAAAAATTATAAAAACAAGAAATATACTAGGCTGTATATGGAACATATTTTTCACCAATGAATTTAAACAAATCCTTACAAACAATTTTCTATAAAATGAATGTCTACAATGTAAATAATTAAAATTATTTGGATTTAATTGTATTCGTGTTTTAATATGAAAACATGAATGAAGGATGCATTTCGTTAAGCACATTTAATTATTTATGTGTTTCAATTTTGCAATAATTATTTTTAGCATTAATTAATACCTTATACAAGAAAGAAGACTTTTCAATAATATTATCAATAGTATCACTTATATCCAAATATAAGTTACTAATCGACTATAATGAGACTTTAAGGTTAGAACAGATGACACTATTTACAAAGATCATATAAATTTTATTCTTATTATTTTTATAAATATATTAAATAGGCATGCGTTCTGAACGCAAATGATGAAATATTTTCAGATTTCTATGAAATGAATGAAAGCTTTCATGAGAGAGCAATACATATATAACAATACTGTTTTAATCCTAATATTACAATTTCTGTACTCTTTAATACTGAAATATCAAGTTTCAAAGGAGATAAATAGAAGCAATGATGATATATATATATATATATATATATATATATATATATATATATATGCAATATTACAGTAACGCTTTATATGGTTATATAAAGCATTTGATTTTAAAGGGAACATCTAAAGAAAAAAATCTAAATTAGAATAGATATAAATTATCAGTGCAAAGGTCAAATGATTAATTATGAAATCTAATGAAGATAAAAAATCAGAAAAAATAATTATTATATCATAATAAAGCATGTAAACAAGGAAGTGAACTTATTACTGTTTATATTTATTTAGGCCATTTATATAACACATATATATGCTTATCAATATGACATTTCTAGATTATAACAAATAGTAAATGACGTAAAAGAATTATAAAATTATTTTTTATGCAGCTATATAATAGCAAAAATTAAAGTTCCAATTGTAAAGAAAAAAACAAAAATACGAAGCATATATTTTATAAGATGTTACAATAATCAATAATGCATGATTTTCATAGGAAAGGTATAAAGAATTTTCAAGTCAGTGAGCAAGCAAAGACGATAATAAATTAATATTTTAATATAAGTAATAATTCAAATAATAAATTAAATATTTAATCATTCAAGAAACTTCTGCTTTGATCTTATATAAAATAAAAAGATTGAGAATATAAATATTGTATTAGGACGTAATTCACAAAAATATATAAAACAAACAAAAAAAAAAAAAAATAAATATTGCAAGTTTATATATCGTAAATATTAAAAATCACAGTCCAAATATATAATGAAAATTTTAACTTACAGTCTTTTTTAATTCACCGCTAACTGGCGTGGTTTTCGATACATCGATGCATAGCGCAGAAACGTCTGATTCTATAATTGATTATATAAAATCATAAATTAAATTTCACTCGATAAATCAAATTCAATAGATAATAATACATAATCCCATTTTAAAAATATAATTCTCTCTCAACGATAATAATAATAATTTGTAATAAGGTTAATTTGTAGAATTCAAGAGCTACCTGGTAGCATGTTTAGAAAATATGAAATGCTAAATATGC
The DNA here is from genome assembly GCF_050613455.1 of Vespa mandarinia. NCBI lineage: Eukaryota > Metazoa > Arthropoda > Insecta > Hymenoptera > Vespidae > Vespa > Vespa mandarinia. Next base: position 619,633 of record NC_140811.1, read on the forward strand.
TGGGTTAAAGTCAAGTAAGAAAGGTTAATGTTCTCGAAATACTATACGTGGCGCTACTGTCTAAAATTAGTTAAAAAACACAGGTGTCCACGTTTAAGGTTAAATCATTTATGTGCATATACACGCGAGTAAATTTCTCTCTCTCTGTATATATATGTTTGATGTTTTTTATAAATTTTTATAAAGAATGAATGGAAAATCTAACTGATAATGATCTTACAATTTCTAATGCATTCAATTTACATTTACGCAGATAAATACGTATGTATTGTACACTAATCCTACAGATAAATCAATCAAAAATGTTAGCGAGTATTAATTGTATTAAGGTTTTTCGTTTCTAAAGAAATCTCCATATGACATCTTATCTTATCTAACTATTAAACAAGGAAATGCAATATGATTATTTGACGAAGCAGGATATAATTCAATAGGACATGTCATTATTAATGCAACTTATCGTTCTTTCTATAAATTTGTCATTTTTTAAATCTTCACCTTCGTACCATGATACTACTTTATTCAGTAATGTTAATTGATCAGCATTATAACGGAATTAATGAGCTTTGAACGCAATAAAGTTATGAATAAAAATAAAATTATTGTCAAAGACAATTTTTATGATTTGTTATAAGTAAATGTTTGAAACAAAAGATCGTACAAGTATAAGTAAATTTTATATTACATGTGTATTATACACGCATAATTTCCAAATTATTTTTATTACCGATAAGAATAATTTAAAAACGTCAGAATTCATTTGCATAAATAATGAAGATAAGAGGAGGAATATTAAAAAAGATACGATCAGAAAGTTAATTTCTTGATGCGTCAGTCTTGTTAAAACGAATAATAAAGAGAAAAAAGAGAGATAAAAAATAGAATCGATTAAACTTACCTTGATTTTCCTCCGTCATTTTAATCCTCAAAGAGTTACGATATTTCAGTTAATACGATTAGAAAGAGAGAGAGAGAGAGAGAGAGAGAGAGAGAGAGAGAGAGAGAGAGAGAGAGAGAGAGAGAGACAAAGAGACAAAGAAAAAGTATGTTTTAAAAAGGCTATTCGCTGACAGCTAGCTTTCGTTTAAACATCCAGTCGCGTACTAAACTGAATGGAACGTGAACTGGTGAACGTCCTTCGACGACAAAAGTACAAATACGACAGCCAACAACGCTTAGTTGTGTTACTTTATCCAAGTTATATCAACCTACTTCATGAATTATAATATCAAAGTTTTGTTACATCAATTCTATTTATAATTATTTATTACGTATGCGTAAGTTCACATTACAATATAGGATATACAAATATTTTAAATGTACGATATTTACGAAATTGTAAATAATAAACATATATTGTAAATATATTTTGTATCATTTAAAATGTTTGTATACATATACAAGTATTTGTATTGTACGTATACAAAAGTGTGAATTCGTATAATTATATTTATTCCTTTATTGATTCGATCATATTATTATTTACGACGAATCATTATAGATTTATTTTCTATTACTTTCTATTTATTTTTGCTCTTTTTCTTTTTTCTTCATTTCTTTTTTTTTTTTAGACAAAGTTAGATTATTATCTAGCAGCCTTGAATGAATTAATAGTTTTGTTTTTTTTTTTTTTTACATTATCATTGAGCGTATTTAATGTAACATTTTAATTATTTTTTACATATCACAAATACCTACATTGACACATTTTTTAAAAGAAAATATTACGAAAATACATAGACAATTTGTTTTATATTATTAATGTCAAAGTTTTCTCAAGCGACACAATTGAAATATTTGAGAACATTGAACGAATGAATGAATAAACGATGAATGGACGAACGAATAAATGAATGAAATTAGAAATGTGTCCCTCGGAAAAGTTTGCTAATTCATTTACTTTTTATAATGTCGAATATTATTTCATTATGAGAACGTGCAATCTGGATAAGAAAAAATGAAAGACAAAGAAAGATAGATAATACTCTATCTCAACGTTAGTGCCATTGCACGCCATAGAAATCTTCAAGTTTTTTGTAAGAATAAACCCAAGTGCTGCACCCAAGATTTTCTATTCATGTACAATCCTCCATTTGTAGTTTTTCTTGAACTAGCCCACGATTTAATGCAGCCAATAGAGGATATTTTCCACAGCCGCAATTTCCGGAAAAATCGTCCAAGTCAAGCGACCATATTGATCCTCCGCCGAGATTTAATTCTCTTATAAGATCGGCCTGTAAAAAAAAAAAGAAAAAAAAGAAAAGTCAAAAGAACAGAAAGTTAATTTAAACACTTTTACATGCTAAAGCTAATATTTGTGTTAATACGTTATTTTGCCATACCTTTTTGAATACATTTGATACGTCATCATAACTGACCCATTGATCATCCTTCGTTGCATACGAACCAACACAACGTTCTGTATCTTTGGTTACGTTCCATTTAGCATTTTTCACGTTATCGCATATCTACAGTAAAAAAAGAAAAAAAACAAATTGCGATATATAAAATTTGCATTTCGTAGACAAAATGATGACAAAAAAAATTCAATGTTACTATCTATAGAATTAATGACAAACATTATCTTATCCATAACGAGTATTACTGTGGAATTTCAATGATGCCGAGCTTACAATGTAATACTTACTTCGTAATAAGAAAGAAATCCTGGGACTTTCGTGAATTTTCCAGCATGTCCAGGTCCGGAAGACTTCAAAGGAAAGAAATTAGAACTTCTTCCAGTCAATGGTGATGCATTTTTGGACAAAGTGAATGATTGTCCGTATGCTGGGATACCTAGGATAAGTTTTTCCGAAGATGCACCCTGTTCAATCCAATATTTCAAACTGGATTTTACATTCAGATATTGATCTTCGTTAGCTGAACAATGATACAATGGTGCCACGTGGCCAGTTTGACCTTCCCAATAACCATGATAGTCATAGGACATAACATCGATCCAATCAAGATATTCAGAAAGTAATGGAACTTGGTAAGCAAGATCAATCACTTTTTTATTTGATGAAACTGCGGCTGACAAAAGTAATCGTCGAGGTTTCAGTGCCGTTTTAAGATCTCGAAGAAGATAGACGTAGGCTAATTTATCGCTCTTAGGTCCACTGCTGCAGTTTACCTATAATTCATATCCCTTTTACATTCATACCCGTTCGTTTTTGTTCAATCTGATTTATTATTTATTGTTTATATTAGAAGGATTTACCTGCCAACATACTGGATATTCCCAAATGAGATTAAGACCATCGAATTTATATTTGTTCAAGAATTTAATTACGCTATCGACAAATTTCCTCCTATTAGCCGAATCACTCGCCATTTTACTATATTTGTCGCCCTGAGAATCTTTCCAACCTCCTAAAGCGATCGATATCTTAGCAGGATTCGAAGATTGAGCATTAAACAATATCATATCTCTCAAGAATTTTTCATCTTTTGTGTCCCAAGAGTCCGGCATTTTTATTGTTAAACTTTCGTCGTCTAATATTGCAAACCCGTAGATGACGTGTGTACAGAGATCTAAATCTAAATCTTGTACAATAAATCTTTCCACATTTTGTCTTTTCTGAGCCCAACTTGTTATGTAACAAACGATTTTCTTTAAGTTCTTCTCGCTAAGGGATAAAGCCATGAATGCATCACTTGTCTGAAAAAAAAAACGTGTACGGGAATGATATAATATAATTATTAGATATTAAAACTTGATACAATATTGATTGATTACACAATGCTTTCGTAGTTCTATGTTAGTTTGAATTGATAAGTTCATGTGTGTACCTGACGTTGTCTCTGTCCCTTTTTACATTTACTATTTTCCGGCCAGTCGCATCGATTGTCGTTCCAGTAAAGTCCATTAGGACAAGAACGCTCAGAAAGTTTACCAAAATTGCAGAGATAATACTTCGCACAATCATTCTTGTGTGGTATAAACAATTTATCACCACAATTACCTAAAGGTCCAATACCTGCTGGAGGTGGACCTGCTATTATTTCAACAGTATCATTTTCTTCGGATGATATGTCCAATTCTCCAGTAGTTGTTGTCATTGTTGTTGTTGTTGCGGGTGGCAAATAGCTTGGCCGAGATGTAGATGTGGACTCGGTCGGCCACCAAGTGCTTATAGTTTGCGTGGTAGATTGATCAATATCAATGGAAGTGGTTTCTGCACCAATGGAAAATAAAAAAATATCGTCCCTAAATTATTATTATATTTTAAGGTAAAAATACAAACCTGATACTACTGGACAAAGTGGTCCTTCAGGGTAGTTTCTCAAAACTCTATTCATTGTCCTTAACAAAGGACTAGGTTCGCAGCCACATCTATTCTTGAAATCGTCTAGATCCAATGCCCAAATCATGCCACCTCCAAGACCAAGTTTTTTTATTAATTCTGCTTTAATTCTGATCTGTTTCGCATCGTCAAAACTAACCCATTGATCCCCGTAATAAGCATAGGGTCCGATACGTCTCCGACTATCTTGAACTACCGACCAACCTTTCTTTAAGGTTCTTTCACAGATCTGAAAAGATGGAAAATAAAAAATTATATATTTGTAAGATGCACAATCATGAAGACTACGACAATGTAATTATATAGGAATAAGAGGATCATACTTCGTAATATGATAAGAAACCTCTTGCTCTTGTAGCTTCGCCTGCTTCTCCACCTCCATATGTTGGTGCATTTAATCCTCTTTGAGTTCTTTCTGCCAAAGAGAAGGATTGACCATACATAGGTGCACCCATTACTAATTTTTTCGGAGGTACACCCTGTTCTAACCAATAATGAACTGAAAAGTTCTATAAAAAGAAAAGACGCTTGAGTTTTCATAAAAATTTATGATAATTATTAGACATTTATAGAAGTTAGAAAACATACGGCATTGAAAGTAGGCTCCCAATCACTAGGAAGTGCATACAGTGGAGCTACATGACCGGTTTTCTTGTCCCACTGGCCATGATAATCGTACGTCATAACGGATATCCAGTCTAAATATTTTGCTAAGAAAACTACGTCATAGCCAGCATCGATAACTCGTTTACTTGGCGAAACAGCTGCGGATAACAATAGACCCTTTGGTTTAAAGACTTCACTTAAATGCTGTACTAAAAGTGCGAAGCTTTCTTTATCAGATTTTGGACCCTTTTTACAATCGACCTAGAATATAACACATGCAAATAACACCTTGTTTGGAATGATTATTTATTAAATTGCGTTTACGCAAGAAAGTACCTGCCAACAAACAGGATATTCCCAATCTAAATCGAGTCCTTCGAAACCGTATTTTTCAAGGAATTGTAAAACATGTGATGTGAATTTTTGCCTAGCGCTAGGTGAATTTACTAGACGACTGTATTTGTCACCTGCTGAATCATTCCATCCTCCGATAGCTAGCAATACTTTGATACCTTTTGATTTATAAGCGACTACCCTTTCATAAAATTCTATAATAAAAAAGGAATTGTTATGAAATAAAAAAAAATTGTTTTTTTTTTCTTACACAAACTTCTATATTTGAATAGAATATATTTACTGTTATCTATATCGGCCCAACTGTCGTGAGTCTTTATTGTTAAGCTGGAACCATCGAGAACAGCAAAGCCGTAAATGATGTGTGTACATAGATCACCATCTATATCCTCTGGAAGGAATTTTCCACCTTCTTGTCGATACCATGCCCAATTAGTGAAGTAACAAACAACTTTAAATCCTTTTCCATCATCAGGTATTATTGAAGTGGTATGCACAGGTGCAATAGTTTCAACTTCCATTAATGTTGTAGAAATTGGCGTTGAAGTAATCTCCGAAGTAACAGGTATCTTCCATTCTAATTCACTTCCAATAGCTGGTGGCTTGATTGCTGTATGATCGTCAAAGTACAAACACAATGAAGAAGACAATAATAACAAATAATGAAATAAAAATACGTACGTTTGTCATATTGATTAGGTGGCTCAGAGAGTACTTCTTGAAGCGTATGCATGAGTGGATGAGATCCTTCTTCGCATCGTCCTCTAAAATCATCAAGATCCAATGCCCAGACCATTCCTCCTCCAAGATTCATGTTTCTGACAAACTGAGCTTTCCGCCGTATCGAATCAGCATCATCGAAACTAACCCATTGACTTCCCTTATAAGCATATGGTCCCATTCTTTTCTCAGGATCTTGAACAACGGTCCAGCCATGATTACGAATTCGATTACAAATTTCGTAATATGCTAAAAATCCTGCTGCCCTTGTGAATTCACCAGCGTTACCGGCACTTGCTGGGGCATTCAAGCCAACTCCAGCTTTTGGATCGTTTATTGTAAAAGATTGTCCGTACAATGGCATTCCTAATTGATGAACAATAATTTTTAAAGTGAATTGTATAAAATTCACGTTTAATATACATATGTATATATATATATATGTATGTTAATAAGTAACATTACCCATGACTATACTTCTGGGTGGTGCACCTTTCGCGATCCAGTAATTTATCGAATAATTCGCATTGAAATAATAAAATTCATCATCTGGATGAGAATACATTGGAGCAACATGTCCAGTCTTTTTATCCCACTGTCCATGATAATCATACGTCATGACTGCAATCCAATCCAAATATTTTGCTAAAGTAGGTACGTCATACCCTTTATCGATTACTTTTTTACTAGGAGAGACAGCAGCTGTTAATAATAATCCTTTTTGTTTTAGGCTAGTACTTAATTCTTTTACTAATGCTGCGAAACTTTCTTTATCAGAGGCTGGTCCTTTCTTGCAATCCACCTAAATAATTGATTATATATTAATAACAAGTTTATTATTAATGGTATAATTTTGACATACCTGCCAGCATACTGGATATTCCCAGTCCAAGTCCAAACCATCAAAACCGTATTTTTCGATAAACTTAATAGTATGATCGATAAATTTTTGTCTTGCTGCAGGATTATTTACTAAACGACTATATTTATCACCAGCCGAATCATTCCACCCTCCTAAAGCCAATAATACTTTTAAGCCACGTTTCTTATAAGCTATAACACGTTCATAGAATCCTAGAGAGAAATAACAAATGAATTACAATTAACTCAGCAATAGTATTTATCATATTATATTTATGTAAGAGATATTCGTGGACGTACGATTATCATAATCGGCCCAAGAATCATGAGCTTTAATTATTAAATCAGAATAATCCAATACGGCAAATCCATAAACAATGTGAGTACAGAGAGTATGATCTATGTGCTCGGGTAAATATCGTCCTACACCTCTGCGATACCATGCCCAATTCGTGAAATAGCAAACAACCTGTATTAGAATGAAAACAAATTGAGAAATATTAATATATACTTTATTTATAATAAATGATAAGAAAATAAAAAGAAACTATAAACGTTACCTTAAAATATCCTGAAAGTGGTGAAACCTTATCGGGATCTATTTCAGCAGGAGATAAAGTCGTGGATTGAGTTGTACTCTGAATTGTTGTTGCTTTTTTTGTAGTAGACATTGTAGGCCTCTCAGTAATTAATGTAGTAGCAGATCCAATTTCAAAAGGAGGTTTTGTGCTAGGTTTTTCAGTTACATCCTCCTTATCGTCAATATCTTCTTGACAATTAGCTCTCGATGGCCAATCACAAATACGACTATGCTTATTAAAATGCAATCCTGGAGCGCAACGGAAGATTTCTTGGCGGCCCCATAAACAACCTTGGTAACTCCCACAATCACCAGGTACGTGACTATAACTACCAGAGATACAGCTCTGCAATAAGAATTATATAGATTAGTTATAATTTATGTTAAATTTATTAGACGTTTTAAGAAAAGTCTAGACCAACGTGTATACGTTGTATAATCCACCTTCGTAACTGTGTCCTTTACGACGAACAAAGCATTCTTCATTGGTTTCTCATTGCATGGTTTCTTGTATGCCCAATCACACATATTTTTTTCCTCATTCCAGTTTAATCCTGGACCACATTGTTGAGACACCAGATTCCCATTAACGCAGACTAAAAAGTTTATACAGGAATTTGGATAGGGGTAATATTGACCATGCTCGCATTCTTTCATCGGTTTTTCTGTTGACATAATGACAACGGTGGGCCTTTTAGTCGTGCTCGGACGATGTGTATTGGAAGTAGTCCATGCTGGTGTGGTCATTGATGTTGGTTTTTGAGTTAAAGAGATCGTCGTCTTTTTCGAGGAACTCCAGGTTGGTCTGTGGGTTGATGTGGTGCCTAAACAAATAGTATAAACAAATTAATGATACATTAGCTATATATATATGTCGCTGTTTATTCTTCGTCAACTCATGATTAGTACCATTTTGAAAGATTATATAGGGTAGCGATATGCTTGTCGAGAATATGATGAAAAAAATACATGCAAAGCCGATATGGATTTCCATTTTTTCCTCAGTCACATAGAGAATAAAAAATGTGATAAAACTACAAAAGATATGAAATCTAAAGAAATACTGAATAGTTAAAAAATATTAAGGCGATACATCACGAGGTTTTTTGCTCGAGGCTATAGTTGTAACACCAGTATAAAAATGTATAAATAGTGAACATGTTTATTCGCTTCGGCATGTAGAATGTAAACAGGTTTGCGAGTTTTGCTTGCATGGTAATGGATGAGAGAAATTCTGCGGATGGTCCATTGGAAGATTGCATCATTTTATGGAAATTGAAAGATGATGAATAATAATGGATTTACAGTATAATTTAGAAAGCCACCAATCATGGTTTTTATATAATGATAAGTTAAATGTTGAAAACTTCCGTTTAACGATTATCTAATGTATTATTATTTTTAACGCGAAGTAGATAAAAATTATGAAAATAAAAGACTTACTGATATCGGTTTGACATTTCGAAATTGATGGCCAATCGCATATACTACGTAATTTGTCCCAGTGTAATCCAGGTGCACAGCGTTCTCGTTTTAATTCTTTAAGAACGCATCGATAATAACTTCCGCAATCAATGGGATCAGGAGTATATTGACCTTCACTGCAGGATACAGGAGATATTGGTATATTTTCTGTTGTACTAGAGGGAGTAGTAGCGGGTGGTAAATAACTTGGAGCCCTAAATACAATAAATAATATAGAATAATAAAATCAACAATTCGATTATGACATGCATTATTAAAGTTCTTGGTGAATTTTAATAAATTCTACCATGTCACTGTTGACGTGCGTATTGTTGACGTCTCATGATGATGATGATGATGACTCGATGATATGGTAGGTTTCTGAGTCCAACTGGGTTGTGTCGTACTTGGTTTTTCAGTCCATGTTGGCCATGTAGTAACTTTAGTTGTTAACGTTGACATTGGCTTTGTCGATGCTGGACCACCCTCGACAGCATCGCTATGAGTTGTCATTGTTGGTTCTGGTGGTGTCACAGGTTCTTCTGGTCGTTGACAATCTTCTTTCATATTGTTTGGTGCCGGTGTACGAGAACGTCCTACGAATGAATAAATGAAGAGAAGCTTTCTTTCTTTAATATAAAATATAATTTTTGGCAAATCATTTTATCACCGACCTAATGCACGATTTATAGCTTTAAGAAGCGGGAAACTCTCTACACAGCAAAGATTTAAGAAATCGTCCAAATCGACAGTCCACATTGAGGCTCCACCATAATTGTTTTGTAATATATATTCACCCTTCTGAAACACGCTCTTTCGATCTTCATAGCCTACCCATTGATCTTTATGATAAGCACTTGGTCCTGAAATAATGTAAGTAGTAAAGGAACACGAAATAACAAAGATGATTGATCAATTGTGAACATTAATGTGAACATTAACTTTTACCTGATCCTACGGTCCAATCGTGCCTCTTGATTCTGTCACATATTTCATAGTAAGCTAACATTCCTGGTTGTTTTGTAAATTCTCCAGGTAGACCAGGGCCTGTAGCTGGATCACCAAGTCCCGTTTTATGAGAATCAGAGAGATGATAGGCTTGACCATATAATGGTATCCCGATTAACAGTTTTGATTTGTCCGCACCAAGATGTACAAGATATTCCATTGTGAAATTCTGAAAATATATTTTAACTATAAACTTATCGGTATTTAATTTCGTAATAATTTATCAATTGAATGAAAATTTTCATACAACGTTATAATATGTACGGCCATTGTTATTCATTCCATATAAAGGTGCCAAATGACCTGTTTTCGATTCCCAAGCACCATGATAATCATATGTCATTACTGAGGCAAAATCTACTTCATGTGAAATCTTCGCAACTTCATAAGCCTGATCGATAACTTCTTTATATCCTGACAAAGCTACTGCTAATGTGAGTTTGGGTGTTTGCTTGTCAAACTCCTTTCTTAATTCTTGAAGGAGCTTCGTGAAATTAGGTTTGTCAGAGTCTGGACCTTTTTTACAATCGCTCTGCCAACATTTCGGATAATTCCATTCGAGTGACAAACCATCGAAGTTATGTTTCTTTAAGAAACTTATCGTTGCTGAGATGAATTTTCGACGAGAAATAACATTGCTTATCAAACGAGAATATTTATCGCCAGAACTGTCGGTCCAACCACCAAGAGCTAAAAGTACTCTGGTTTCTTTAATTGACGTCACCCGTTCGTATAAACCTACAAGGAGCAAAGATTTTCATAAAAAATGTCATTTAGTTACATAATCATTTATAATAAAAAATTGATAATAAGACTGACCATTTTCTATATCGGCCCAAGGATCAAAAGTCTGTATCAACAAAGTGTCTGGATTTAAACTGGCGAACGCATAAATAATGTCGGTACATAAACGAGAATCCAAACGTTCTGGTACAAACTTTCCATCTGCTTTTCGGTAAATTGCCCATGAAGTGACGTAGCAAACGATTCGTGGACCTTTTTGTGTCAATTTTTCCATATAATTCTCTTTTTTTAAATCGTTTTGATTAACGACAAAATCCATTTCTTGTAAAACAATTTGATCGGAATAACCAGGTTTACAAATTTCTGGATTAGTCTTAATACAACGTCCTAGTACAGGATCGAAGAGCCGTTTGGGACCACAATAACCGTGATACATTTTACCTTATAAAAGATATTAACGAAATTGTCAGATTATTTTGTCACTTTATTATCGAATAAATTAATTAGTACCTTTAATGCAAGAATAAAATCCAGAACAATTCTCTGGATCAGCGAAAAGGCCTTTTTCAGAACATCTTTTAGTAGGTTTACTTTCATACAGTCCTAATGCATTCGTTGCAGTATTCAACATTGGCCATGGATTACCACAAATACCCTGTATAATTCGTGTAATATGTAGAAATATGTTAATAAAATTTTTCATTAAATTTATTTCCACTTGACGTAACTATAAATACCTGAAAATCATCTAAATCCAAAGACCACAAAGAGATACCAGCAAGTCCGTTAGATCGAATATATGCTGCTTTTATTTTCATTGATATAGGATCTTCGTATCCAATCCATTGATCTCCACGTTTAACATATGGACCATCTTCGTCTCTCCCAGATATCCATGAACCTTCCTCTAATCGTTCGCATATCTGATCATAAACGTTGATGTGTATAAATTAAATTCCAAAAAAAGTGAAGAAATATGTGATTTTTAAAAAAATACGAATATGTCTCACTTCATAATAGGCGAGTCTTCCATTAGGTATTTTAGTATATGGACCAGGGATTCCAGGTCCTAAAACTGGAGCACCAGCATCAGTGAAGTTTCCGAATTTAAGTGTGTATCCATCACCGAAAATTGGCAAGCCCAATACAGTTTTGGATGCTTGTTCCATGCCGGCACGTTCGAACCACTTATTAACTGCACGAATTACGGATTTAAATGGTGCAGGATGAAGAGCAAACTTTTCTCTTTTTAAATTGAAATCATTTCGCCAAGGCTTCAGTATCACTATATCGAAATTCGAAATGGTTTCTCGATGGATACGATCTTCAGCATGAAGAGCAATAGCTAAGGTCAATCCTTCGTCTGCTAAATTCCTTTTTAGGATTTTCGAGAAAATCTTTAAATCTGTTATAACATTCGTTTGCCAAGTATCTCCAATTTGCCAGTCTATCAGGACACCATCAAAATCATGTTGATCGATGAAACTGAGTATGGACTGAGAAATTTGTTCATAATCAGCTTCATTCAATTTATTGGATTTAATTCTTTCGTTGGGAAGCATGATCGATATGAGAATACGTAATGCTGGATCTCTTGAACGAAGACCTATAGCTGTCTTATAACCACCTATTAAATACATAATAATTAATTAATTATGGGAACCATAACGCAAATTTTCGGAATTTTTATTATGAAGTATTATATCGATTACCTTTAATTTCATCATATTCGTAATTCCAGGGTGTCACCTTGAAATCTGAATCTACAACAAAAAGACATAATTCGATAAAAAAAAATAAAAAGAAAAGAAAAATCATCTCTATTTTATTTATTATTCGTCTTATTATTTACCCAAATTAGCTCCGGCATATATCAAGTGAGTACATTTGTAATCCGGTAAAGATGCAGGTAATAAAGAGAACGGTTCCATCCTATGAGCTGCTCGGGAATCAAAATGACAGATGACTTTTGGATCGAGAATCCGTTGAATTCTACCTAAAGTTGGTGGTGCCAGTGGTTCGATCCATATAGATTCGTGTTCTACTCCACCAAAAAAGGGTGCCTCTCGATGTTCAACAGCATCCCTAAGTGGTAATCTCTGTTCCACGATACTGAAATTCAGCGTACTATGAAAAATTAATGGCCAATAGAACAATAAAATGTTTAATTTAATTCAACAAACAAACCTTGCTGAATGGCCTTCGTTTTTTGGATCTTTACGAAGTTTGATAGCACTCGAAGGTAAAGCTTCGACAGCATCGCGAAGTGGAATCCTATATGATCCAAATTCAACATTTTGTTTCGATTGATCTTGAAAACGATCGAATTCGATAGATCTTGGAGGGCTTTCAACTGCGCCACGTTGAAAGCCAAGTTCATTTAAGATCTCAGAATTGTCTTGAGTTGTTTGAAATTTCCAAGGTGGTGGTGGTAAGATTTCACGCGCTGGTACATCGTGTAATGGTCCCGCATAAGAAGAGCCGATCAGCAAAAAGACAATTCCGATCAGCATCGTACCCTGAAATCGATCTCATTTATTTCGAACAATTTTTATCAACGATCGATGATATTGACATTGACTCGTACACAGTAAATAGGAGCAAAGTGTGAATTGAAAAAAACATACATGCGAAAAGCTAATTATAAGCGTGGATATATGCATTCCCGATGCCGGCCAAACCTGTCTTCGTTTCGAGCTACGAGAAAACGAACAAGAAAAAAAGATCTCTGGTAATGGGAAACCGGTGATCGAGTTCGATCTAAGACCATGAGAGATTTTTGTATGCATATAATTTCTTTTGCTAGTTGTCATTTGTTTTTTTTTCCTTTTTTAATTATTACTACGATCAATAAGATCGAATGAATAGGGTTGTAAGTTGTATCGAATGACATATTAATTCAGACTAAGTATATCATACATAATATATAAATGTTATAAACTATAAATTATAAAATAATTAATATAAATCCTTTCTTTAATTTCTTTCTAATGTTTATGAATAAGCAATCATGAAAGGCGTGCCGATCTTATTCACCACTCTGAGTCACTATGAATGGTACATGTATTACGAATCACGTATTCGGAATATAAAAGATAGTATCCCTTTTCGTTGACCTTGACGATGAACGACCATGGCTATTACATTGATCGATATTGCTATCTCGAATAAAACGAGTACGATGACCGGTTAGGATACGATCGGGAATCAGATCTCTCGTTGTTTTGTGAAATGATATTCGATGTATGATCGATGATGCTTGAAATTTATAATCGGATATATTTCACCGTGCTATGTGACAACTACATAATCAATTATAATATTGTTTCGATACGATGATCTCATAAATATTTATATTATTATGTAGCTTAAGCCGATAATCCGATTAGGTCGCGTATCTAACATTTGTTTGTTTGTTTGTTTTCTTTTTCTTTTTTCTTATGATCGATGAAGAATATTTTTTTATATAATTGTAAAATTTCGAAAAAGATATATCATTCCGAGTTCTCTCTTCTTTCTTTTTTTTTCCCCTTTTTAACTCAAATAGAACGAAATTCATTTGCTCGTCACGATGGCTTTCAAGTAAGTAAATCTCTTTCCGATCTATTGTACGATGGTAATGCAAGGCCATATGCATGAAGAAGACATCTGGCATAATGCAAGTCGCATCTTTTCTTTCGTTCTATCAATGTCAAGACTCCTTGTATGGAAATCGCCGTTTACCTCAATGCTAACAGTTTAATAATAAACTTTAAATATTCATTGAAGGAAAAAGAGAAAAGATAAAAGTGAGCGACAAGATAAAGAGAAAGACGAAAACAGTATGCAAGGTTCAATGATCGTTATGAATGATGCATTGTTAAAAAAAAGAAAAGAAAAGAAAAGAAGAGAAGAGAAGAAGAAAAGAAAGAAAAAAAGAAAAAAAAGGAAAGGAAAAAGATAATGATTCATTAAAAAAGCATAAACATATTACGTTTCCAAGTAGAAAATCTAATCAGTAAAACTAGTCAATACGATAACATTATATACTTAGTCCGATTAGTATCTGATTGTTAATCATTCGCATATGCGTATGTACGCGCATACAAAATGAATTCCAAGGTTTCAAAACGAGACATTTATCAAAAAATATAAATAACATTAATATATTAGACTGTCGAATTTATCAAGTATTACATACGGGAGTAAGACTTTGAAAAGTCACTCTCCGGGTAACGTCGAGGGAAACGTCCGCTTTGTCGATTCTGCCGATCAACCCTTAGAATGTTGAAATTGAAAAGGTTTGAAGTGATCGGATGGTAGCACGCGGTTTGACAGCACTGATCAAAAGAATCACTGAAAGTGATCGGTCTTTTCCTCTTCTTCTTCTTCTTCTTCTTCTTCGATGTCGGTTGTTAGTCGTTCGCGATGAATTTTAAAAGGCACCACACAGAGCCCTCGATAGAGAGGACTAATCTGGACGCACGAATCTGGTATTCCGAACGCGAGAGGACGACCATATATACCTACACCATCGATAGCCCCTCGACCCGCACCCTTCTCTCTTTCTCTCTCTCTTTCTTTCTGTGCCATTGCTTCTTTGCTGTGTCCTTGACCACGAGAACGTGATCGCGTAGAGGCAGAGACCATTGGTGCCAACGACACCAAGCCGCTTCCTTGCAAGCCAAGGGGTGCGAGAACTCCATTTGGAATTGGCTTGTTTGATTTGGAGGTACTGTCTCACTTCGAAGAAAAGACAATCGAGAAGCCGTTCTCTTATGGAATATTAGATCCGTTCAACAAATATATTGTTAAGAGGGTGCGTCGGAAAACATCTAAAGCCGATGAGTGTACGAGGAAGAAATGATGAAATTGATCAATGACAGGATAAACAATTAAGCATAGAACGATACCTTGTAAAATGATATCTTAGGGTTGAAAGGAGCGAATTAATTGTTGATGAGCACTTCGTTCATACATCCAATGACTTTGGATTTTTACAGGATTTTCAGGATATTGGATTGTGAATTTGATGTTATGAGAAATTATCTAATTATCTAATTAAGAATTCAATAACTCTACTTCATCATTCAATTATATTATTCATTTTCTATTTTCTTCTTCTATTTACCCTGAAAATTTTTATTTTGTTAATTACGCCTTGAATATATTCAATAAGATTTTAGAGAAATATAAAAAGTCATAGATACATTGGGATGAGGATTGGGGATCGTTGCAATTTCATTTACATATACCAGATCTCAAAAGAAATTTTCTCCCTTTTCTTTAACCGACAAATCGTTCAGTTCTTCTCATTTGCATCCAAGTTTTGTCTTCATTCTTGTTTTCTCTTTTCACTTTCGTCGACCTGATAGGGACTAAGAAAAGTAATGGATTTAGAACGGGCAATAACGAATTTCTTCGAAAAATAAGGTATTCGAAAAAATGTCAACGAATCCCCTTGAACTTGTATATGGCCAAACAAACAGAATCAATTTTCACCGAAACCAGAAAACTCCAGAAAGTTATTAATAGCATGAGAATGCGCGAGCGGGGCTGCGAGAATGTTCTTGTTATCTTCTCGTTTTATATATCGTTGAAAACAAGGATCTACCTTAAACGAATACGTATTGATTTCCTTGTAGATTCTTTTTTGTTTTTTTTTCCCTCAAGATAAATTAGTATCTTTATTGTTCGAACCTATTGAAAGCCAAACAAGTATTTTTAAATGATGCAAAAAAATATATTTATATAGCAACAAATTAAATAGAGACAATAAAATAAATATATTTACAATATTAAATAGTGTATATACTTGTAATAAGAAAAAAAAAATTAATGAAAGAAAAGCAAATAAAAGAAAAAGAATCGACATTTTGTAAAAGTTTTAAAATAACTTTTGTACATAGTTAATGAGTCCACTTCATTCGTGTAGGAAGTTACAAAACTATACTCAATATGTGGATAACGAATTAATATGCATTGAGATCAGTGACCTCCGTTACTGAAATCCACTTTGCGTTTTGATGTGTCGCATCTTATTATATTATTATAGCATTAGTAATACGGTCCATTAACTATTATAAAATACTGTGTCTTCAGAGATTATCTTTCAATTTTTTAAGTACGGACAAGAGAATGCTATTAATCCAAGGACGAATAGAAATGCTATTACGTAATTTAAACGATTGTATTGTATAATCGCTTAAAAATTTCGGCAATACATTTGACATGTAAAAAATCTTCCTATTTTTCTATTCTGTTGTAAATTAAGCACTTCTCTCCTTTAAAAGCTGTATCTCCACCTACTAATGATATGCAGATGAAAAGATAAAAAAAAAGGAAAAATGAGTTAGAAGATTAGATCGATGTTTTAGAACGTTTGAAAAATCGACCCATTAGAAAGTCATAATTAATAGTTTGTATTTTAAAAAAAAAATATTTTTCATTTCTTATTCTTCCAAGAAATATTCCCAGAGTTCAATGAAATTGAACAAAAGACTGTTGATGAGATACATTCGACACACTTCGACGTGGCAAAGATCTAATCCTCGCTATGATCCGATCGTGTCTTCCACTACCACTTTGGAGGGTTTTAAGAACGGTTCAAGGACAGGATGTCGA
The DNA here is from genome assembly GCF_050613455.1 of Vespa mandarinia. Classification (NCBI taxonomy): domain Eukaryota; kingdom Metazoa; phylum Arthropoda; class Insecta; order Hymenoptera; family Vespidae; genus Vespa; species Vespa mandarinia. Next base: position 636,880 of record NC_140811.1, read on the forward strand.
GCTAAGCAACTTTTCTGGTTCGTGGGTTAGTGACCCAGGTCCCCAACCCACGTTTCGGGATTTCTATCTCGCATATGGACTCTCATGGCGTATGGATTCTCTTCTTTCTATTTTTCTATTTTTTCTGTCCTCGCCCTTTCTAAGATTGTTTTTTATTTTATTGTTTCTCTCTCTCCCTTACTCATTCTTTCTTTATTATTTATTCTTTTCATATGTACCAGAATATATATTGTCGTCCTTAGAAAAGAGAAGCGTTGCCTTGAGACAAAGGATCTCTATCTCTGCTTATTGATCAATCATGAATCTTCTTCCTATATTTTTCCATCATGAATAACATATATACTAATGAATCCAATAGATAATCGAAAAGTTAACGATCTCATTAATAAATATTTTTACATTCGTAAAAATGTAGAATTAGGTCGTCAATCGTTCTTGTTAATTTATTGGTTATCGCATCAATATATAATGAGATTGTCTATGTCAGGTAAATATTTTTAATAGGTTCGAATAGTTTGGTAATATCGATTAGAGAATCCAAAAATTAATAGATTTTCATTATTTTTTTTTTTTCTTTAACTTCTTACAACATATTTTGTTTTTCTATCCACTGAAAACTAACGGAGGTATACCTGTATATGATAATTAAAAAACTGCAATATATTATATAGATAATGCGTACACCAATGAGTAAGTTAATTTAATTACCTCATCGAAATAATAAATCTATTTTTATCTATAATCTGTCATATTTATCTTCCATACACGAAAGAAAGAAATTAGAAGCACTCTAATGCATTTACGTAAAAAGACGTCTTCGTCGTTCAAAAACAGGAGACATGTCTGTAACAGAGCAGCCGGCTGTCACAAACAGAGACAATTCAATGCAGCTTGAGTAAATCAGTTTAGTATAAAAGAAGCATGTTTTCCGAGAAACGATAACATTGTCTTCTTACTTCTTCGGCAGTATACTCGAAACAATTCTAAATTTCTAGGAACATAGAAAGGTAAGGATCAATTTTAACATTTTATATCAAGTCTCTAAAGTATTATCCTGAGAAACTTTTGAATTATTAAAATCATTTGATTTAATTAATTAATATTACCTAGAAGATTATTGTTTTCATATCTTTTTTTTTTTTTAACTAATTAACACCTTACATACGGTATAATTTTTCGTATATTGATTTACGTGCCATGGAATTATTTTTAATGATATACAGTTGTTGAGATACAGTAAACTTGACACCAAATAAAAATCATATAAAATTTGATGTCGCATTTAATTTAAAAAGTTTTATGAATCTAAAATTGTCCTGACATTAAAAAATACGAATGAAGTAAAAACGGGATTTTCCCGCATTATAAAGTGTTAAAAAAGAAGTAAAAATTTTGCGAAAGATCCTCGTTTATCCTATGTATGTGCATTTACAAATTCTTGCTGTTTCTTTCCGTAGAAGGATCAAACCCAAGATCATCATGAAGTTCTTATATATTCTCATTCTTATGATTGGAATTATCTATCAGATATTTGCCACCATGGATGATACAGAAAGGAATGTCTTCTCGATGAACGTTCCTTATGGAAGAGGATTGGTAAAATCTTTTTTTTTTTATATATTTAATTAATTAACAAATTATGTCAGAGTATCAGTTTTTTAATATAAATTTAAATTACTGATATTAAGGAACAATGCATAAACATGATCTATGAATAGGAGAATGAACTATAAAATTGTATCTCTTAATAAAAAATAATACTTAAAATTGACTTTTTTCTCGCAGGACAATGAACTGCAACTTGCTAGATTGTTAATGGCATCGCCACGGCTTTGCTATCCAAAACGTAACTCCGAGATTATCAATACTTTACTGGGTCTTCCAAAAAATATGAACAATGCTGGAAAATGAAATATTTATGATAGAATTGATACGGATAATTATTTATAAAAATATGTATATTCTATTAATAAGTTTTAATTGCAATTGTAAAAGAGTGCTTTGTTCTTGAATAACACAATGAAAATCAAAGATGTAACAGCACAAAATTTTTGTTATTTTATTTCTATCATGTAACTAAGTTATATGCATATAAATTAGAAAAAATAAATAAAAGAATGCGAAGAAATAATTTTTGATAAATTTTATTTTTCTTTTTTCCATTACATGCTTATTAATTTAATTGTATTTCCTACCTCTATATATATTTTTAAGAGATATCTTCTTAAATGGGGTGAGAATAATAAAAACAAAATTGTATAAGCAAGTAATTTATCATAAATATTGCATAGTTGATTTTATAATCATAGACAAATCCATTTTCTTAATCTAGTAAAAATATAGGAAACTTCATGCGTACCATTTATATATTTCAATTATGTCTCGTAAGATTACATAAAATGAAGAATTCATTAAAAACCATATACAGTATAACGTTTTTCACATAATTTTATATTACAAATGAAAATTACCTTGCAGTAAACAGAAGTCTTAAATGTATATGTTGTTACCCATGTTGTTACACAACTATATGAAAATAATCATTTTTGAATCGTCGAGACCATAGATAGACATAGCATTGTCTATTGCGCCATTATGTAAAAAACTCTGCACAATAAATGGTTAACGCTATAAATCAATTTAAATAACTTTATCGATCATTTGATTATATTAATTAAATGTTTGAAAAACTCATAAAAATGCAATACCTTCTTTTTTTATAAATTACCCTCCAATATCTTGACGAATTTACTTGTAGATATATATATATATATATATATATATATATGTGTGTGTGTGTGTGTATATATATATATATATATATGTATATATCAAGAAATTATATTTATTTTCTTATCAACGAAAGATTCGTCAGAATTGTTAGAACTTTAAATGGAAACCACCTCCAACAGGTGGTTGTCTTCCACCATCCATCAATCCCATGTGAAAGCCTGAATTACTTAGATCAGCATCGTCACCATCTCCCAACTGTTTGTATTCTTTTCCACCACTAGGTGGTTTGGGTGATGCATTTGCTGTTCTTTGCCCTAATTCTGATTTAGCAGGCCAAGTGGGAAACATTTCTGGTGCGATTGGTAAGGGTGCTTCCGTGAAATAGGGGTGTTTCAATGCATCCTCGGCTGTTATCCGTTGTTGTGGATCGTATGTTAAAAATCTAAAAAATGTATTAAAATAGTTAAGATTAATTATTTCATTATATAATTATTTATTCAAAAAAAAAAAAAAAAAAAAAAAAAAAAGTTTTATGGTTAGGTTAAATAGGTTAAAATGTTAATTACTTGTTTAATAATTCAATCCCTAGATCCGAAAGAGACAAACTAAATCTTTGTTTTAAATTATTTACAGGATAATGAGCAAATGGAATTTTTTGAACCATTGGTAATTTACTATATCCTGGCCAAATACGATCACTTGGTGTACCCAATTCCTTAAATATCTTATTCAATTGATCAATTTCCGATTTTCCTGAAAAGAGAGCTTCCATCCTGAGTAATTCCGCAAAAATACATCTGAAAAAATATTTTAATATAATTAATATTCCATGCTTTTTCTAATAATAATAATATATATATATTTATTTATTATAGTTAATACCATGAATATTAATATGCTACATACCCTACGGACCACATATCAATGGGTGTACTATACTCATTGCCACCTAACAATAATTCTGGTGCTCTATACCAAAGTGTCACTACAACTGGTGTGTATTGTCGCAATGGAGAACCATATTCACGAGCTAAACCAAAATCGCCAACTTTTAGAATACCTCGATGACTTAATAATAAATTTGATGTTTTTAAATCTCGATGAAGAATCCAATTATCATGTAAGTGTGCTACCGCACGTAATAATTGTTCCATAAGACACTTTACCTCACCTAAAGTAATAAAAATTTATTCCATTACTATCTAGTAAATAAAAAATATATAAAGTTTAAATCTTATGTAAATCTATAAAGACATAATAAAAAAAAGTTAATAATATTTTACCAGGTATAAAAACTTGTTTCTTCTGCTTTATTGTTTCTATCAATGACTTTAGATCGTGCTCTACATAATCCATAACTATAAATATCTTATCCATGTTACTACCAACAACTATTTCTCGCACAGTTACGATATTAGGATGCTGTGCCTTTAACAGAGTATTAATTTCTCTTAAACTGGTAATAGGAAATCCTTCCTTTTCTTTCTCCATTTTTAATCTTTTTAATGCAACGATTTCATCTGTTCGTTTATCGCGTGCTCTGTATACAACACCATACGTACCTTCTTCTATACGATTTAAGCATTGAAATTCCTCAACGCTTCTACAACCTAAAAAATAATTTTCTTCTTTATGGCATGAAACATCAAATTATTGTTTTGTTCTTAAAGATAAACGAATATAAATGAAACCTTGAATGGCCGGTAAATATGGAGGTAATTCAGGTTCTTCATTTTTCTTTTCCTCCTCTTCCTCTTCTTCCTCTGCATTCTTGGCAGTACCATTCGGATCCACATGACCAGGTGAATCTCCGTCAGAATGATCAGACTTTGCTAAACGTTCTACAGACAATGGACTCGGATTATTATAATCAGATCCATCGTTAGAATCACCGTTAGAACCCTTGTTTGATTCATTTGACTCATCGTCCTCGTCGCTACTAGAATCTGAAGAATCAGAAGAATGTCTGTCTGATGATCTCTCGTGTATACTTCTTTGTCCGTCCGAAGAATGCCTGGATCTGAAAAAAAATTCAATTAAATGACAAATTATTTGTATAATTTTTGACATGACACAATGTATATAACATAAACTTACTCGACCGACTTTGAACGTCCTTCATCGGATTGCGCTGGACTAGGACTTTCATCTGATAACTCAACGATAGATGGGTCTTGACAAGTTTCAGGACTTAATGGTCGCTTTTCACCTCGTTTCAATCGTCTAGCTTCTAATTCTAGACGTGAAACTTCTTTTCTTCTAGCCATTTCTCTATCTGCTTCCAATAATCTATAATTTTGAAAACGAATTGTTAATACTTTAAAGGGGAGAAAAAAAAAGAAAAAAGAAATTTATAATTTGTTTCTTATAACCTTTCTTTTCTAAGTTCTTGCTCTGTCATTTCCTTTGGTTCTTTTGGATGTATTTGAATTTCATTGACCTCCATTTCATCGACTTCTATCTCTGTATTCACAATTTCCATTGCTTCTCGTAATTGTTTCTCTCTATGTTCTTTCTCTCGTTCAATTTTTTCTCTTTCTCTGTCACGGAACCTATCATGTTTATGAGACCTCTTGTGTCGCTTCTCACTCCTCTCAGTTCTTTCCATCAAATCTGCTTCAGAATATTGCTCTTCTAAAACTCGAATTTGCCTGCGTTCTTCCATTCGAATATCACGGCGACTACCTCCATCATCGATAGCTCGCATATCACGACGTTCACGTATCTCTTCTATTCGTACTTCTCGGCGATCTCGAGAATCACGAATTTCACGAGAATCCTCTAAGCGTATTTCTCGTCGAGATTCAACTTTATATTCACGTAATTCACGAGGATCCTCTCTTCTTTCTCTTCTCTTATCCAACAATCTTAAGAAAAATAAAAGAATTAATGTCTATTATATAAGAATAATGGAATACAATATATAAATTTGAAGAAAAAAAAAAAAAAGAATACCTTTCCCTTAAATCTTCTAATACTCTATCACCTGTAGAACGTTCCTTTCTCTCATGTCTTGATTCTCTATCCCTAGAATGGCTCTCCATTCTCTCTAATCGTTCCATTCTTTCTCTTTCTCTTTTAGAACCTTCTGATCTCTCTGATCTGTCCAATAGATCCATACCATGTCTACGATGTCTATGTTTGTCCCTATGTCTATCTTCTGCACGATCATGATGACGCGACTTGCGTTCTTTTTCCTCGCGACGATCCCTTCTTTCATTGTGTTTTTCTCTTCTATGAGAAGATCCTGATTTTCTATGCCGAATTACGGCCTGTGGTGGTTTTATATCCAAAGAATCAGCTGTATCTCCGCCATCTTCTTCTGAAAAACTAAAACATGTAATATTTTAATATATAAATGCATATTAACTATGTATGTCTTATATTTAAAAATTTTATTTTATTGATTAATATAATTAACAATAACAAAATATCAAAATAAATGAATATTTTATGAACAACTGATGTAGAAATAATATAAATAATCTATATATATATATATATAAGATTTAGAAGATATGAAAAAAAATAAATAAATAAAAAAATAAAAGAAGAAACAACCGACCGAATATTTTAATTAACAATTAATGTCACATTAATTTTATTTTATGTATGTTTGATATATTAGAATGTAGTACCTATAGAATCTCGGTAACATGAGCATTCCTCGACATTATGTACATACGTAACGCAATACTTTATCACTCAACACACTTTTCGAACCTTTTTATCAAGGAACGTACATAGAAAAGTTATCGAAAATCTTAATATTCCAAAAATATAAAAAAAGTTCGCATAAATCTTATGATTAGTAATTAAACATAATAATATTTTTCCTTTTCACAGAAATTTAATGCACTTGTATTAATCGCATATATTACGCGCGTCTTTACCCATTGATTACTCAAACTAGACTACAGCGGCGCTGTCGGAAAAACTATGAACTAAAAAGCTTCAATAGAAACTTTTAACCTGTTATGAATTATACGAAAGAGTTGGTAACATTTTGTTAGGTTATTTTACTTATTTTTAATATAAACGAACAGAATATCTATGATTTTATTCAACATTTTATGCATATTTACGTAAACGTTCATAAAATATAATACAGTACGATCACATTTTTTTTTTTATATAGATAACAGCATTTGATATAAGATAGATAAGAAATAGGTTGAATTGAAATTATTATTTTACTGTATAAATATAAAATATATAACAAATATTCTAAGGCAATGAAGTGTAAACTTCTTAAAGAATCGTTATCATTATGCATTTCTGCTCTAAAGTAATAAATAATTGGGAAGTAATAGAAATGAATGCTATTAACTTTAACAAATTAAATATCAGCATGCATGTGCACAAAATATGTGAAGCTATTATAAAAATAAGAAATATATATGTCTATATATATATATATATACATATACATATATTTCCAAAAGCATGTTTAACAAAGTAAAACGTAAGTAAAACGTAAGTAAAAGGTAAGTAAAACGTAAGTAAAAGGTAAGTAAAACGTACGTAAAACGTATAACTCGTGTAATATATTCAAGCAAGTCTATTAGGCAAGCGACATAAAAACTTACTTTATTATTTTAAGGTTACAATACCTGAAGTCATCCATATCTTTCGATGGACTTTTCTTGATTTCTCCGTCTTCACTTTGATTATCAATATCCATGTCCGCTCCGTCTTCCGACATATTTTTAACCTAAGACCTTCGACCTCACAACCCACTGGAACTACCGACGCCCCTTTACAATATAAAGACGGTTAAATTTGCGATGACACTATAGCCCTCTACCATAGAACTTATAAGCTTTTCTTGAAACTGAGCCATTAAAATCCCACGAATTGGATTTACAATTTCTTGTTGAACACGTGGTGCAATAAGGTTAATAAAAATTATCTAAATTTTCTAATCTATTTTTACACTCAAGCTATTTATATATCATAAATAGAAAGAAATATTGCAAAATGGAATATGTTGAAAATTTTGACACAGCAACACAAAGTAAAACAGTAATGTGAGTATATCCAATTTTCTATTTTAGAATAAAAGAATAATTTAACAATACATTAATTTTATAGTTTGTGCTGCGAATGTGGTGCTCAAATTGAACCGAACCCTGCTAACATGTGTGTAGCATGTTTGCGTACAAAAGTTGATATTACCGAAGGTATACCTAAACAGGTAACTCTTCTATTTTGCAAAGGATGTGAAAGGTAAATATTTTATTTTGTAAATATATCTAGCATATGTAAACTTATGTATATATCGTGGGATAGATATTTACAACCACCTATGGAATGGATACATGCAGCTTTAGAATCAAGAGAATTATTAGCATTATGTTTAAAAAAATTAAAAGGATTAAATCGTGTAAAGTTGATAGATGCTGGTTTCGTTTGGACAGAACCTCATTCAAAAAGATTAAAGGTAATTTTTCTATTAATTTTTTAATACAATTTAAAAGTTTTTATATGAAGGCTTTATAGACAAAATTTTATTTTTTCCTTTTTTTTACGTACAAATTCTTTCTAGGTTAAATTAACAGTACATGCAGAAGTAATAGGAGGAACTGTTTTACAACAAATATTTGTTGTTGAATATATTGTGAATCATCAAATGTGTGATGATTGTCATCGTACGGAAGCAAAAGATTATTGGCGTGCATCTGTAAGTATTATCAGACATTCTCTTTCAAAAGATCAATTATTATATAATAATTATATAATAAAATCAATAGTTTTGCATTACTGTTATTTATAAGCTAATAAATAAAAAACGCTTTATTTAGGTACAAATTAGACAGAAGGGTATAAATAAGAAGACATTTTTTTACTTAGAACAGCTCATTTTAAAACATAGAGCTCATGAGCAAACTTTGGGTATAAAACCTATTCATGGTAATTTGAAAAATCACCTTTTATAATTGATAAATAATGACTAATAATTTTATAGATTATATTTTATAATCAATAATAAAAATATTCTGCCAATGATATAACGAAACAATATAAATATTAATGTAAATTCATATAATAATTTCAGAAGGATTAGATTTTTTCTATGCTAACGAAGCAGCAGCTAGGAAAATGGTTGATTTTTTGGTAACTGTTATACCCTGCCGTTATCAACATTCCAAAAAATTAATTTCACATGATATACATAGCAATATTTATAATTATAAATTTACCTACAGGTACATTTATATTGTTATTGTTTATGTATATATATATATCGTTATAAGTTTATATATTTATTATTAATAACAATTTTTCAGTGTGGAAATTGTTCCAATTTCCAAAGATAGCATAGTATGTTTACCAAAAAAGTTAATGCATCAATTAGGAGGATTGAGTTCTATTTGTCTTGTCTATAGAATTACAAATTCCATACATCTTATAGATGTTTCATCTGGACAAAGTATGTGATAGAAAAGTACTTTCTATTACTATATATATTTATAATATAATATAAGTCTAATGGAAGTAATATGATGATATAAATAAGTATTTGTTTTCAGTTGCAGAAGTAAGTGCTACTATATTTTGGAGATATCCTTTTAACAGTATTTGCAATCCAAAGCAATTGATTGAGTATATAGTAATGGATATAGAACCTGTAAAAGATAAACATAAGAAAATTTTTCCAGGTCAAGGAAGTATTTCAACAAAGGTATATAAAATTTATTTTATTTTTACATCAATCAAATTACTTTTATATACTATTGATCTATTTATAGATTTATTTATTTATCAATTTATATACTTTTTCCATTAGCATGTTATATCCGATGTCTGGTTAGTCAAAGCTGCAGAACTAGGAATAGTTGATAGTCCAATTCATACTCGCACACATTTAGGTCATGTACTTAAGCCAGGAGATTCAGCACTTGGGTAAATTCTTTTCCAATAATTACAAATAATTAATTATTATATTGCAAAGATATAAATCTGTATTCTTATTCCAGATATGCCCTTGGTAATAGCAACATTAATGATGATAATTTTGATAAATTAGATAGCGATACAATACCTGATATCATCTTAGTTAAGAAATTTTATGGAGTTGATAAAGCTGCACGTCGTAGAGCCAGAATATGGAAATTGAAACACATTGCTGATGATATTGTTAGCATGAGTACAGACAATAAGTATGTAATTTTTATTATAAATAAAAAATATATAAGTATATTTTTATATGGACATATTTTATATTTAAGTCTTATTTTTGATATTTCAGTGCGTATAACGATTTCTTGGATGAATTAGAGGAAGATCCTGAAATGCGACAAAATATTAATATCTTTAGAGATTCTAAAAAACATATTCCTATTGATACTAATGAAATCGATCCGAACATTCCACAAATTACACTTGAGGAAATGCTTGATGATCTTATGATTGATGATGATAATAGAATATGTCAGGTTTTAGAATAAAATAATAAAATTGTATTGTTTTATTTTTTTTCTTTTATTTATAATAAACTAATGTCGATCTAAAATTTGGTAAAAAATTTTTAGATGTAATATCGGGCAATTGTAGCGAATAATTTCAATATGTTAATTTAATTTCAAATAAGATCAATTTCAATATAAGTGGAAAGATAAAACTCAAGTACTTTTTTTGATTGTATTTGAAAAAACAACTTATCATATATCTATTTATGAAATATGCCACGTATAAGATCATGTTACAAAAAGGTAGGGATGATAAGTTAATACCAGATTATTTGATGAACCATTTTTGTCATTATATGAATAACTGTAACACTCTCTTAAATTAAACTGTTTAAAATAGATCAATATGCGATTTAACACCATATTATTTATTTTTTCTACATTCTCACTTGTAAGTGGTTTCAATAATGATATACAAGGTAATATAAATTCGAATTAATATATTTTTGTATACTTTTTAATGATACATATTAATCTCCCAACTGCTTCTATTCAATATTTTCTATATAGAATTATTTGATATTATATTAATTGAAATTCTAGTTATATACATACATACAAGTAAAAAAATTACGTATATATAAAAAATTTATCATTTTTTAAATATCTTATTAAAAATGATAGATATCAATGTTACATCAGTGGTGAATGAAATTACTAAATGGGTAAACTCAGGGGAAGAGACAGAAGTATTTCAGGAATTAATTCAATTTTTGACTCTGCCAAATGAATTACAATTTACCAATTGGAGAACTTTCACTGACTTAAATAGTATAGGTATTTGTACTATATGCAAATCATTTCTTAAAACTTTTATTACATTCCGACAACAAGGCATGTCTGAAAATGATATTGCAAAGAAGATAATTAAATTATGTGTATTATTGAATTTTCAAACTGAGAGAGTTTGTACTGGTGCCATCAAATTGAATCTGGTATGTGCACGCCTTGTTACATTTTACAACATAAATATCAATACTTGTAATTATAATTAAATATATATATATAATATAATATCAGATGATTTATTTTTTTATAGCCAATAATTCTTTATATAATAGACTCAAAACCAAATATAAAAGCATCCGATATTTGTGGAATTGTTTTGGAATCTATATCTTGCCCTTTTGATACTAAAAAGTATGAGTGGACAGTTCCCCTTGATCATATATCTATTGAAGAAATGCCTTTGATAAAAAAAAATAATGATACAATTAAAATTGTACAAATAACTGATATCCATTATGATCCTAAATATGAGCCATATGGTAATTCATACTGTAATGAACCTACCTGTTGTCGCAAAGGACAGAATATTACAAACTCAAGTAATAAAATAGCTGGTTATTGGGGAGATTATAATAAATGCGATAGTCCATGGCATTCAATAGTAGATATGTTGGCTCATATTAAAGTAACACATCAGGTATGATTAGGTGAAAGTATATCCTGATGAAAACAATTTAAATCCTATATACTTAAATCCTATATAAATCATTGCTGAAAAGATTATTATTTTCAGAATATTAATTACATTTACTTTACTGGAGATATAATAGATCATAGTGTTTGGGAAACTTCAATAGAAGGAAATATAGAAAATATTTATAAAAACTACATTGAGATTTATAAATATTTTAAGAAAACACCAGTTTATCCTGTACTTGGTAATCATGAATCACATCCTATGAATCAGTGAGCTATTTGTATTATTGATATTATTTTAAATTTAATAACAAGTCATGAAAGAAAAATGTAAAAAATAAACATTTCTTTTTACAGATATGCACCTCAAAGTATAACAGATGATAATTTAAGTACATATTGGCTGTATAATTTAGTGGCAGATTTATGGATCAGTTTTGGTTGGTTACCAGAATCTACCCGTGCTACTATCTTACAAGGTGGATTTTATACATTATCACCTAGAAAAGGATTTAGAATCATAGCCCTGAATAGCAATATTTGTTACTGTTATAACTGGTGTGTAATAAAAAAAAAAAAAGAAGAAAAAAAAATTCTTTTGCTAATACAGGAAATTATTTTTTTAGGTGGTTATTATATCAACACCAAGATCCTAATGGGCAATTAAATTGGTTAGTGGAAACACTTACACAAGCTCAAAAAAATAAAGAACTTGTACATATTTTAAGTCATATTCCACCTGGTGATCGAGATTGTCAATATATATGGAAAAGGGAATATATTAAAATTATTAACAAATTTTCTCACATTATTGTTGCTCAATTCAATGGTCATACACATAATGACGAATTACGTGTTATTTACAAAGATAAAGATGCAAAAAATGTTAGTCATATAGCATGGAATGGAGGTAGCTTTACAACTTACGAATATTTGAATCCAAATTATAAACTGTATACCATTGATAATAATACTCTCGTAAGTTTATCTATTTAGAAAGATAAAGTAATTATTCTATATAATTTATATTAATATTTGTAAATTATTTCATGTTCACAGATGGTTGAAGATTTTGACAATTGGATGTATAATATAACAGCAGCAAATGAACATCCAACACAAAGGCCACAATGGTACAGATCGTATTCGTTTAAGAATGAATATAATCTTACAGATTTGTCATTAGATTCTTTAAATAATTGGCTTGTAGATAAGAAAAATAATATGGATACCTTAGATCGATATTATAAGTAAGTCTATAAAATAGCATAACACAATGATCAATATTTAATAATTCTTCTTTTTTTAATCTCTTTAATATTCAATGTATTTTTTATTTTTTTTTTTTTTTTTTCAGGAATTTTTTCAAACATGCTGCTCCAGCTTTGCAAACAAGCTGTGATTTAAAGTGCAAAGAACAATATATGAATAATATTATTGTTACTGTACCACACTAATTATTATAACTTGAGTTATAATATTAAATTATGAGGACTATATTGGTGATGCTTATTCATCTTTGCAAAGTAGATTAATGATATATCTTAATTATAATCCATGATATATGTACACTTATTGGCTTCCATTTATTTTGTAATAATTAGGAAGAATTTTATTATATATTATTTGTTATACTTAATTGATTATAATAAAAATAAATATTATTCCTATTACATTGTGAATTTATAATCATTTAATTTGAAAAATCTCATATAATACTATACGTATAATTACATACAATATCTCTATAAATTTTTTTTATTGTATATTTACATATTTACAAACTATTATCTATATTTATATTTTTTAGTTCTAACCATTTTATCTGTGGGTGTCGTAATATCTTTTGTGATGGTATTTTATCTAAAAGATTAATCTGTGAAATAAATAAATGATAGTGTTATTTAATTTATATAATTAGAATATCATTATAAAATGATAAAAAAATCTTAATTTTCAAATACTACTTAATAATTTTTAAATAAATTTAATCGAATTTTTTCACTATATTAAATAAATCATTATATTTTCAGTTAATTGAAATAAGAAAAAGGAATTTTAGATAGAAAATTTACCTGTTTCCTAACATAAATCAATAGTTTTTCTATAACCTCTGGATTATTGCATTCTAAATTGAAAAATGTTTCCCATAATGCGCGTGCTAGTACTTTGTCATCAGACATTATACCTTCATCATAAGCAAGTATAGCTGCATTGAATTGGTATGATAATTCTACCTTTTGTTCTTTTCTGATATTTGGATTAATTTTCTAAGAATAGAATATGTTTGAATAATCAATTTAAAATAAATATTGCGAATCATATTTTACAAATCAAATAATAATTGAGCAAAAATATTAATATTATACAATTCAAATATTTTTGACATAAAAATTGATAAATTAAATCTTTATAGAAGGAATTTATTGTTTCGAAATATATAAATGATAAAAGGAATATGTGCATATACACTTACTCCTAACATTTTTGATCTTATTTCTATATCATCCCACATTGCTTCTACTAAGGCATTTCTAGCTAGTTTACCATATTTTCCTTCCGCCATAAGACGTACCATCAACATCCATACATGTAATTCTGTTATTAAGAACCATGAAAAAAATGTATCAGCCATGTTCAAATCTGTTTAACAAATAACAGATTAGTCATATACAATTGTTAAAAGATCTTGGATGTTTATGCAAAATTATATATATTTATTACATATATACACATATATATATATATATATATATGTATATGTATATATGTTAATAATTAAAGATAATAAACATACCTTTGTAAAATGTAGAATAATCAATTTTATCTACAATATATTCATACTCTGAATAGGCATGTGTTTTTATTTTCTAGGAATAGTAAAATTTACAATTCACATAAATATCATTTAATAGTAAATAATCTTTCTGTAATAATCATAATTTTAATATACTACAATTTTATAAATGTTATAAATCTCTGTATAAGATATTAAATTTATAGGAATTAAAATATATTGATGTTACTAATGAATTGTTACTTACAGCTCCTTCAAAATCAATGAATTTTAATTTTTGTAGTATCCATTTGAACGTACTAGTTGATTTCACTTTTTCAATGGCAGAAGTTTTAACAGTAGCCGTTGTATGAATAATTCTAGTTGCAGACCATTGCAATGTGCGTGCAAATGATCCATGATTCCAAAGTTTAATATTATCACATTGTATATACTTTCTATTTGTCAGTAGAGGTACTATACACTAATCATTTGTTTTGTTAATATAATTATATATTTATACATATTTATGTATATACACACATACATATAACTGGCATGATGTAATTTAAAATACTCATATAATGTAAAAAAAACTTACTATAAATTTCATAAATAAAAATTATAAACTCTACTGGGATTAGATTGGAATCTATTGATAATAAATAATAACTCACCTTTATAGACGAAAACGCCCTACTATATTGCATTTTATTTTATTTATTTAAATGAAAAATCTTTAAAATGTTTTATTCGTTTTGTCATTGAAAAATAATCAAACTCGTAGAATTTGTACGTACGTATGACTAAAGTGCTGCTCGTAAAAGTTTTGCCAAACGGTGAACACAAGAACTTCTACTGAAAATGGAGGTCACCCGATGATCGAATCCACAGATCGTGAGACCACATTTAGATATAATTTCTTTGCTATTTTCGCACGGAGCCGGTTGTTAATCCTCAACACTGGTAAATATGCTTCTTCTTTGACTAAACAAAACGAAAATCATTGAATGGAAATTGATTTTCTTGTTGTAAAATGCAGGAGAGACACTACACATTAGCTATTCTTCTTCGTCCTTATATCAATGAAAGACTATCGTATTTTCTCGTCTTTTTTTTTTGTACTTAATAATTAATCGCAGAAATATAATTCAATAAAAATGTAATTATATGTGATGTTTTAATTAAATAACATTTACAATATGTATTTTTGATATGCTTTGTATTCTTTAGATATCATTGACTAAATATTTATAATATATAACAAATTTTAATGCATTTAAGTTGTAAAAATATATTATAAATTATAATATGTCATTATAAACATGTATGAATTAAATTTATCATTAAATTTTATCTATAATAGGATTTATCTGAATTAGAATATACTTAAAAGAAATTTATATATTATTCCAAGCTCATATTGGAATAATAAATATAAATCACATATTTCTTAGTAGCTTATTATATTAAATAAATATATTAAATTCAAATACTGATAGATATTTATATAAGATTATATATTATTATTTGCAAACTTTATTTAAAAATTAGAAATATATTTTTCTTTTTTCTATAAACTTTTGGAGCACATTAATTGGAATAAAAATATTTCTTTTCTATTTTTTTTTTTTTTTCCCTTTTTTTCCATTAATATGAGCATTAACTTTTATCGTTGTAAAGCCTCATTTTAATACTTCAATTTCATTTATTTTCAGGAAATGAAGTCAATGAAAGCAAAGTCTAAAAATAAAAAAAATAGTACGAAATTTGGAAAAATTAAATTTGGTACAAAAGAAACAAGTAATGTGATTACACCAGATTTATCAGCTTTAAGAAAACCTATTGATATAAGTGTCTCAAGATTGTCTCAAGTTAGTAAACTTCTTGAAAGCGGTAGTGATGAGGTTAAAGCAATTTTAGCTTATGAATGCGATATTGTGTATGAGTGCCGTGTTTGTCGTAGTTTATTTAGAAGCCTTGTTAATTTCATTTCTCACAAAAGAGTATATTGTAAAGAAAAATTTAATATTACTTTAAATAAAAATACTCTCACCAATGATGATGAGGTTAGTGCATTAGTGATATATCTTTCTGTTTACTAGTAATTTAACTAATAAAGTCAATGTCAATTTATCCGATAAAACTTATAGGCATATACCAAAGGTTCGTTTATACGTTTACATATACCGGAACAAGAAGTAGTGAAAGAAAATTGTAATAACGATAGAATTCTTAGAAGTCAAGCCAATAAAGAAGAACAGAAGAAAGATCTTACTACTATAATAGATATGCTTCAAAGAAAGCAAAGAATATGTGATAATTATAATTTACAAGAAATGAAACTTAATAAGAATTATGACAATTCTAATATCCTGTATTCAAATAAGGTTAACGCACAATATGAAATTGATAAACCAGAAATTTCCATTGTTTATCAAAATGATTTAAATGAAACAAAGGTAAGGTTTAATTTAGCCATAATTAAATATACTTTGTATTATTAATAATAATTTATTTTCTTCTTGCTTATATGGGAAGTACAGCAGGTGTGGATTCTACACACTATAATAAGAAAAAGAGTTCATATAAATATATGCCTAATGTGATTTTATACTTGTATTAAATTATAATACTGTTATCACTAATTGTTTCCATTTTTAGACAGTAAACTTACAAACTATGCTAAATCAAAATATTGGAATATTAGGACCCAATGGACAACTTTTAGAAAAAAAGGATGTATACGAAGATAATCATTTGATCCCATCTTTGGCAAATGAAGAATATAATGAATTTGGCATTGACCAATTGTCTACTACCAATTTGATTTGTTCTATATGTGGGTAAATTTTTTATTTATTAAATCATTTGTACTTTTGCTTAATTAAATTGTATTTATCAGATATTAATATATGTATAATTATATGTAGGCAATGCAAAGTTTTCCACCAAAAAGACCTTAACATTTCATATGAAAACATTACATACATCTCATCGTATATGTTATCCATGTCCTTGCTGTCCGAGTACATTTGTGAATACATGGAGTGTATATCGCCATCTCTTTAAAAGTATTTAAAACATAATATATTTGTAGTGTTTTACTTTTTCTTGTAAATTAATAATTAATAAACTGCACGTGTAAATATTTTTTGCAGTTCACAGAATGTCAAATGAACAAGTACGAAAGTTGAGAATACAGATTCAAGAAAAAGCATTTCGTAAGGAAATAACACACGCAGAAGATACAGAGCAAGATAATGCAGTTAGCAAGCCTATTGAAATTATAGACTTAAACGGATCTAATGAAACTCGCGTACGTAATTTTATAATCTAGTATTTATATCTAGTGTTCTTTTTATCTAAATATTTATGAAAATATTTGAGTCTTCAGATTTTTATATTTACTGGAATATTATATTTTAGGAATGGATGAATCATTTGGAAACCGATTCAGAGATTCAAAGATGCGGCGGATGTGGCAAAAAATTTGATAGGAAAGCTGCTTTATTTTCGCATTCGCAACATTGTCAGAGGCGAATTGCTGCATATAACGAAACCATAATTAAAGAAAAGAAAACTCCAAAAGGTTCTCCAGAAACAACGACGAACAGTAATACCATATTTATCGTCCCGGTTATCGCAGAAAATTCTCCGGAAGTAACAGAATTAAATGAAACATCTATTCGTGTAGAAAACATAACTACCCTAACAGATGCAGACTGGGATATGATTGGCAATGAGCACTCTAATGATAGTGAAAGTACTGATATAGTTAGTGTATCATCACAAATAAATGTTTCCCAAAATCAAGAACTATTTAATAAAAACATGAACAAAGATTCATCTCCGTCCAATAATACTTTGGATAATCCTGAAATTGTATATACATCTGAAACAGTTGCTCTAAAGAATGGAAGTAAAAAAAGGAAAGTAGTGATAGATAATCAGTTGAAGGTATTAAATGATATTATAGGTGAGTATATTTTTTTGTATCTATAAATTTATGTGTATAAATTTTAAGCTTACTATAGAATATTTATGTAAATTATTTAATTATTTATTAAATATATATTAGGTGGATCGGAAAGTAATGTCGTGTCTGCGCATGTCGATATTTGATTGTGATTGAAAATAAAAACTTGTTAAAAATTTATTCGTTTGAATCTAATTTAAGAAAGCGACATTACTTTCCGGTCCACTTAATATTATATATATATATATATATATATATATAATATTAATATATATATATAATATATAATATATATTATTATAGGAACAAATTCGAATAATTCAAGTAATAATATTAGCTCAACTTTGAATTCATCTACTGATGTAAGAAACCAAGTTGATCAAACAACAATAATGGAAAATAAAATAGCTACCATAGCAAATCTTCGAAAGTTACAGTGCCTTCCATGTAAAAGGAAATTTACATCAATGACGAATTTACGTAGACATATGGCCATTCATATTGGTTGGAATCGATATCGTTGCAAGCTATGTAACTTTAAATGCTTTGTAAAATATGATTGTGTTGCTCATTGTAATAAAATGCATAACGCTCAAAATAATCGTACAGTTATAACAGATATGGTTGTAGAAATACCACAGAATCAGTATACATGCAATGAAGATATTGTCATTGATGTAACTAATATGGAAGAAAATGTAAATGAATTTAAATCAGTTAGTTCTTCCAACTCTTTAGATCGCTGTAAAACAAAGAATGTGACTGTGGATAAAAATCATAAAAATGTAGTAAATACGAATGTTGACAATATAAAAGCTGGTACTAAAGAAGTACCTTGCTCCAGTGATAAAGATGATAGCGTTTCTATTACAATCAACAATGAAAACAATAACACTTCGAACTTTAGTAAAAACAGTGAAAACAATCATACTCGAACGCTGGACAGTGACCCTGATCTTAAAAGAATGGTTATGGAAGTCATTTTTGGCACGCCTGATGAATGTTCCTCAAAACAGCTGGAATCAGAAACGTCAAGCTTTACAAATGATACAAACTCTGATAAAAAAAATGATAGTAATGAAAGTAAAACAGACTGTGAAACTAAAGATTGGAATGATTCTAATTCTTCAATATCATCAGGTAGTTTAAAACCCCAACGTCCTATACGTAATCGTGTAAAACCAGTGAATAAAGATTTCATTTATGATCTAAAGGAAGCGGCTTTTCGCAAAGAAACTGTAATTTCTAAGGGGACGTCGTATAAAACATTAAATAAAAAATCTTTCCTTCGTTTAAACAATGGAGAAGAAAATTCAGACATTCCAGTAGAACAACTATCATCAAAAGATTCTGTTGTGCCACTGGTAGTACCATTCGAACAAGATAATAACGCAGATAGATCAGAGATTAAAACAAAATCAGCAAATTCTAAATCTACTACAATGAAAATTTCACGTGTGCCACATATTACACAGCAAGATGGAATCACAATAATGGAAGAAAAATAAAAATAAATTTGTATGTTTTCACACATTTAAATGAATTTCATCGATATCATATTTTAATTTAAAGTTATATCATATTTTCATAATTTATCGAAGTATATTAAATTTATTAACATTCAAATATTAACTTATAAGAAATAACAGATAAATTTGGCACATAGTGACATATGCAAAATAGCACAAACATTGCAAAAAGTACTGTTTTATGTTTAACTATTGTAAGTATCAATATATAACATTAAATAATGTGTGGCAATTAACAATATTGTATAAAATTACATTTAATGAAAGCAACTTTAAATTTTGGAAACATACTAAAGTTATATGTAAAGTATATTCATACTTCAAATATAGCATCAAAGATTACGTACAAATGTAAAAGAAAATAAATTTATGTTATAAATAATATATAGTTCTTATTATTGATTTTTTAAATATATATATATATATACACACATGCGCTTACATGTATATAATATTTTCTGATATTTATTTTCATTAAATTTTATACCTAACAAAACAAAGTTTTTAATTCCCGGCGAAGAAGTCCGCGAGAATGCGTGCGCATCCACGGCTGCGCATAACGGTAACGTGACGAGTCTTCTGATTGGTCGAAGACGCGAGTAGAAGGGATAGCGGCTCGCGTCGTAAAGGGGAACGCTTGCCGGTCGGCGGATTGGCACAAATGCGCGACGAACGGCGCCGAACGCGGATTGAGTTTTTGGACATATTAAACGATATTTACGCGCGGGGTTATAGTGTAGTACCAAACGCGGCACAAATGCCGCTTGCAAATCATATACGTCCGTGATATTTTTAAGTGAATAATCATCGAAAATAGCGATAGTGTATCGATAGTGTATACGACAAGTGGTATTATCGTGATTGGTGTAAGAAAGAACGCAGAGGACACATCGAGAAAGAGCTGGACCAAACCTCGTAGATTTTTACGTCTCTCTTTCTCTCTTTCTCTTCCTCTCTCTCTATCTCTCTCTTTCTCTCTCTCTCTCATTCCCTCTCTTTCTGTCTCTCTCTCTCTCTCTCTCTCTCATTCCCTCTCTCTTTCTCTCTCTACTTTCTTAACGTGAGTATAGACTATTCTTTTTTCTTTTATTATATATACATAAGTTATTTTTCGATTGTACTCTTTACTCATTAATTTATTGTCCGAAAAATGAACGTTTTATGTTAAAAGCATTCGTCGATTGCTCTAAGCTAATGTTCTTTTTTCTTTTTTTTTTTCTTCTTCTTTCCTATCATAGAAAAGTACGATTTATCTTAACGTCAAGATTATCAAACATCAAGTTGTACAAAAAACTTTCGTTAATCCGTTAGATTCAGATGAAAGAAATTCATACAACGAAACAATTCGTTGGGCATCCTATTTATATCAACAAACGTCCATAATTCGAGCGTTTATTAGAATTATCGAAGATGACTTTATTGTTCGTTAACTTCTAATTCAGAGATTATTCAGAGATATTAGTTATAACATTATTATCGGAAAATTAAAAGATGTATAATTACGAAATGGAGATTATTTCGTGCTAGTGTACATGTAGTTTGGTTCGGAAACAAAATAAATAGTTACGGTACTGTGATTCAAGATGCGAACAACGGCGTCATTCCATTTTGGGCGATGTCGTACGCTTTCTTTTGTATCTGTGTGTGTGTGTGTGTGTGTATGTGTTTTTTTTCTTGTTTTGACTTTTCTTACAAGAAACGATATTATATGTATGTACACACATCGATCCGTTGAGTAGTGATTGAGAATAACGTGTTCAACGTTCACGTAGTTATATTGATACGGCAAAAAAGGCGGGAGAATGTTTACGAACGTTGAGATACATTTGAATCTTCTTTATTTATTATTTTTCTTCTATTGATTTTTTTTTGTAGACATTAAAATAAATGTTTTTTAAATAATATTATTATTTTATTTCCAAGAGATCGTCCAAAGGAAAATCTTTTTCGTTAGGACAAAATGAATTTTATATAAGCAAGCATTCTCTATGTCCTTGACAAACGGAATACCATATAGGCATAGGTATGCGTTAACCTATCTTTTTATACGATTGGAAAGTGGATTTCATCCAAAGAGATAGAAAATCTATGAAAATCAATTATAATCCGATTAAAGGATTTAATTAATACATATTTCATAGAATGCCATTTATTTATTTATTTTTTTTTTGCCAATGTCGGACGAGAATACATCTTGTTATTCAAAATTATCGCGGCGTATGACATATCTTTGAATTCTATTATTTTTAATACTTTCCAAGAAATTTAGAATTAAAAACGTTGTATTCAATTTAAATATGTATCATGTACGTTGTTTTTAAGATTTCACATATGTATATATATATATAATCCAGTTTTAGTTATTATATTTTTGATGGATAGGGGAACGGAGGAAGTAGATAATAAAAAATTATTTCGCAATTACAATACATATATGGTCGTATTAGGATTCGATATGGCCCTTACAATACGATCTACGATGCAACCTGTTTCTCATACATCAGAATTGTAACTAACACGCGACGCGGAAGGCGTTCTCTTTTAAGGCTTAACGAATGAAGAAAGGTCGAGACATGATTGCGGTATCAACACTGCGGTTAACTTGTTGCATTTATAGATTAGTAAATCTTATATATCTTTAAAATTTTTACACGTTTTTATATCTAAATGTTTAATGGTACGACATACTTTTCTTTTCTTTTTTTTCTCTTTCTTTTTTTTTTTTTTTCTTTGGAATTCCTGACATTTATTGAAACGAATCAAATTGATTTTGTTTATTTTCAACTTGAAAATAGATTTTATAGAAAAAAAAAGAAAAAAAGAAAAAAAAAAGGAATTGTAATCATGTTCGAAAATATTTTCGTATAAATCGAATTTCTATACAGATGGCATAGTTACTACGTCTAACAAGTATTATATTGCTGTGTATTAATGTCGAATTAGTAAATGTATGTAATCATGTGCCAGCGACCATTTGAAAAAGAACGGTTTATATTTTTTAGCTGACCACTTCAAGTAAATGTAGCTTAGTTACATGGTTTAAAACGTTGCCTGAACGCGACCGTAATAAGTAGGCTCATTTACTCATCACACGATTTGTCCTCTCCTCTTTTCTCTCTCTCTCTCTCTCTGTCTCTCTCTCATGTAGGTTATATTAATATTATTATTTTTATGGATAAATTAGTTGTATTAAAGGAAATTGTTATTAGACTTAAATCGTTAAATTCTTCGTTTCTTTCTCTCTCTATCTCGTTCTCTCTCTCGTTCTCTCTCTCTCTCTCTCTCTCTCTCTCTCTCTCTCTCTCTCTCTCTCTCTCTCGTTTTATTTCGTTTTTTCGTTTTTTATGTGAGAATATTTTTTTTTTGTGAATATACGAGATAACACGCAATATCGATTTATTTTTTTCTTACGGAATATATTCATCGTTGATTTATGGCACGTGTCTTACGAAATAACGTCAAACCCAAATATTATCGTATAACTGACGAGTCTTACTATTAGAAAACACTTTTTACAGTAAGTTTTTTTTTTTTTTTTTTTTTTTTTACAGTGAGTAAAGTATACGTTATGAGAGATTTTCTCTGGTAAATATGAAATTATTGGAAATCTAGGATAGTGAAATGTTGTAGTAACGCCATACGTCGGGAGATTTAATGACAAATCTTATTTGTCCTGATGGAAATTATATTCGACGGGATGTTGTTTCATGTGATGATTGCATAGATGATAACGGTGAGAATGTTGTTAAAATTTTTTTTTTTTCTTTTTTTCATATTCTACCACCGTATCATAAATAATGATATTATTTTATTTATAATGCGTATAGGTAAACCAATAGATATTACATCCTTCGAAGAAGAGAATATAAATATTTATAGAAATATCTACGTAGAGAGAATATAATGGGTGTACATTAATTTCGAAGTACTAGACCGGCTGGAGATAAGGTCTAGGTTCATCTGATCGTCGTAAACTTGAAGGTAGTAGTCAAATAGCTTTGCATGTTTGAGTCTCGTGCACCCAACTACATGCAGCATTCTCTTTCGATCGATCTAATCCCTTGTAAATATCGTATTATACTGCTTTCCAGTGTTCTATTACAATCACGCTAGTGCAATTATATATACGTATATATATATATATATATATGTATATATGATAATAAGACTCACTGCACAAATATATATGAAACTTTCTATAGGTACATATGTAACGTAGCTTTGATCGTATCGCGTTTATGATTTTATCTCATTGACGTATCTGTGATGACGTTTATTTGAAACTTTTTTTTTTCCTTTCCTTTTGAAATATCATTTCAATTAGTGAAAAAAGATCCAATATACTCGAACACTTGTCATTCAATGTCGTTGAATAGTACCTGTTCGTTATTTTGTTTGTTTTCTTTATCTTTTTTCCATTTTCCAAAGACAAGCACATTTCTGTAAATAATACGACATTGAAATACCCTTTCACTAGTGGCAGGGGGTGCGAAAATCCATCGAACAGAGTCTGTCTTCCAATGTCCAGTTCACCCTAATAGAACTGACACAAGCTAACCCCCATAGTCTCTGAATGTTCACGGACATATGTGGTAGGACACGTAATATACGGGGGCAATGGCATCGTACAGAGCGCATAGCGTACATATTGTCGTTATGGAAACGCCTGTTCACATCACACGAGTTACTTACTTTCCTTCCTCCAAAGAGATGACTTATCGTGCATAATAACTCTTTACTATTGTATTTTCTATTTTCTTTTTTTCTTTTTTTCTTTGTTTTCTGTTTTTCCTTGCGTGCAATAAGCAGCTGATTGTTAAGTCACAGTACTTGGAATTTTTTTTATTATTATTATTATTATTTGTTTTTTTTTTCTAAATTTAAAACAAATTTCTTTGTTTCAATTTCTTTTTTTTTTTTTTTTTTCTTTTTTAACTAGCGAGATAAGCATTTAATTTTTACAATACCAAAAATATTTCAGGATCCATTTATCGAAAAGAGTTCGACGTTTCTGTCTGTTGTGTGAATGAACTCTAAGCTCCCCTGTAAACTCTGGCTCGCACGTGCGCGGATGCACGCGCAATGGCTGAAGCAGTAAGCTATTATATACGCTCATGGAAACGTTTCTCGTTCTTTACTCTTGAAGAAGATTTAACCGAGCCAAGGGACAAAAGCAAAATGTTTCTCTTCGTGTTCGGCGCAAACGCAAAGAGGAGAATTGCTTTTTCTATTTCTTTCTCTCTTTCTTTTTTTTTTTCTTTCTTCTTTTTTTTCTTCTTTTTCTTCTTCCACTTTCTCTTCTTCCTTTATTGGCACCCCTATCACACTAGACCCTTTGAAAATTAATAGAAACACGACGATGAAAGTCACGATATTCATACCCTACACCTTCTTTCTTTCTTTCTTTCTTTTTTTTTTTTTTTTTTTTTTTTCTTTTTTCTTATTTAGGTATGATTAGGAGGACGTCGATGCGTCCGTCTCGTCCGACTATCGATAATCGAAATTGAATAGTTGGAATATTTACGAGCAATCGTGTTCAGGCATTATCGATCGACTGGTAAACACTAATCGAAAGGAGGAACATTGTTCTTCGCTTTTAGAAAGTCACCCGTCGTCCGTTTCCACTTAAACCTGCGGTTCTACTATAATAAGGAGCTATAGACATAGAGAAAGGGGAAAAATAGAAAGATAGAGATAGAGGTAGAGATTAGAAGGAATACTCTCTATCCTCTTTCTTTTTTACCAGGCGTAACTCGTGAAAGGGGGATTGGAATGATCGGTACGACTGCATGGGCCGAAGAAGAGAAGGCCGATGGGAAAGTCCCGTTAAATGAGGCGCGACGAAGATCCCCATACTACAATGTACAAAAAAAAAAAGAATTAAAAAACAAAAAAAAAATATATATATATATATATATATATACATAAAAAAGAAACCAAAAATCCAAAAAAAGAAAAAAAGAGTAAGAGAAGTCGAACATTCCTTTGGACGTGCCACCTCCGATCTAATGTTTCCTCCATAGTTTCTATTTTTAAGCGATAAGTAATTCTATCTTCATCAGTTCGGATTTTACAACGCTATAATTCACGTTCATAAACAGGAACAAATATTTCTTCGGAATAAGATCCCTACGTTTTCATCGAAAGGAGTCTTTTCGATGCTTCGTCACACACGGAAACTCATCATCTCGTATTCTCATGAGTATCGCGTATATAGGAAGTTTGCAAATCCGCGGCCTTTTTCTCGATCTTCTTCTTCTTTATGGTTAAATGCGTGCCCCAACGTGAGATCTGCTTTCGCTCGAGAAGCTTCTCCTTCTACTTCTACGTTTACATCTACGTTTACTTATTCTCGGTCACCTTATACTCGGCTGTCCGCTTGTTTAGCCCGTTTAGGTAACTCGAATAAACGGAAGTATACTACTTCCAATTCGAATGGACTTCTTAATCGTTTTAAAGGAGGAAAGGAAAGAGAGAGAGAGAGAGAGAGAGAGACGTCCTGTTTTCTTTGCATTGCACTTCGTCTTCCATTTGTCTTTCTCTCTCTCTCTCTCTCTCTTGCTCTCGATCACAAAAGAAAAAAGAAAAGAAAAAGAAAAAAAAAAAAGAGGCCGACTTCTCTTATCCCGACATCTGCATCACGACCACATTCCTATTGCTGCTGCAGTCAGTAGTCAGCAGCAGGCAGGCAGGCAGCCAGCCAGGCAGGCATTGCTTCGGGCATCTCCCGTAAGACTTATTTCCTTTTTTTATTCCTTTTTTCTTTTTTCTCTTCTCTTTTTCTCTTATTTTCATCGCTCCCATTGCACCTGCTTACATGGACTTGTATTTGTTCAAAGCCGCATCCTTATTATCTTGGCACACGAAAGTATATATCCATCGTTTAACTTAAAAGATAGGGGATGCCAGAGGATCTTTTTTCTTCGTAGAAATTTTACCTGAAGCTTTCCCTAATCAGATGAGAAATCAGATAACACGTGAATCCCGTTTGACATATGTTATAATATCTTACTTCCTTGTTCATTCTTACGATATCACGAGAGATCACGTTTACTATATAAAATTGTAATAGCTATCAAAATGAGAGATTACTTTTTTTCTTTTCTTTTCTTTCATTTTGTTTTGTTTTTCTTATTATTATTATTGTCATTGTTGTTATTCTTTTTTTTTTCTTTTTCGTCAATTCGCTATGCAACACACGCGATGACAAACATATTATGCAAGGATTAAGAAGGGGGAGAGGAGCAAATTCGCATAGTAAGTTTTATTAATTATAGACCATGATATCTCTTTAATGCCATTGTCTTGTGAGAACGAATGCCATAACTTGGCATGTGCGAGGCGTACGAGTTTTTCCCCCTCTCCCTTCTCTCAACAACTTACTACTCTTTCATATAAACATACACTGTAGGGATATAAAGCCATCTTCTCTCTCTCTCTCTCTCTCTCTCTCTCTCTCTCTCTCTCTCTCTCTCTCCACCTTCTTTATTCCCTCCCTCCCTCCCTCTCCCACCTAATCGTTAACGCTCTAACGATACACGAAGTCGACCGTCTTTATCGTCGTCCATTATTTTCAACTACATTTCTTCGACGTATTAACTCACTTTCTCTCTTTTATTTATCATCTTGCAAAGATCATTTTCGAGGGGAAACGAGCCGATCAACGAGAGGTCCCATTCGCGAATGATCATCGCGGGAACGCGAGAGGATAGCAAATTGGCTCGTGCTCAACGGCATCGATCAACTTGAACGAATGAAAATAAAAAAAAAAAAAAGAAAGAAGAAGAAAAAGATAAAAGAAAAAAGAAAGATAAAAACCTAATAATACGATCGAGAAAAGGAGAAAAACGATCTTCGATAACATGGATGAGACACGATGATCTATTTATCTATCTGCGTTCTCACAATTTTCTTCATCTTTATCTTTATCTCGTTCCTCCAGTTTTTACTACGTTTTTTTTACGGTGAATTCACGATGTAATAACACTCGAGTTTTACCTGCTGATGTTAACCCCGCAACAAGGGTTAACTTCATGAATTTTCTCACTCTCTCATCCTAAATTTTAACTCAAGTTCTTTCTCTCTCTCTCTCTCTCCCCCTCTTTACAAAGAGAAATGAGTAGAGCCAGCCAGCCAAGGGTCTTTAGACGTCTATGTTCGTTCTTATGCCACGCATGAGAGAGCAGCTTGTTCTATGTATAACACACGCAAGAGTAGTTGCATTTAACTCGATGAAAAATTCTATTTAATAACATATATGTATATGTTTTATATATATATATATATATATATATATATATATATATATACACATTATGTATGTTTAGAAAACTTCTGCCTACGAAATTCCAGAGATTCTTATAACGCGATGGTGTAGAACAATTTGCAGAATATAGAGACATCATAGAAATTGATAACTATATGTTATATATATATAAATATATATATATATATATATTATCATTTCTTCTTTTTTTATATTGTATAACTTTTTACACGAGTTATAATAAAAAACGTGCAATGTGAGCCATATGTTAAAAAAAAAAAAGAAAGAGGAAGAAAAAAAGAAAATCGATCAATCACAATATGAAAGCGAGCTCGAATCTGTTCAATGGAAAATGAGACTTTGTATGGGATGAGTATAAGACGAAATGTGATTTTTACGATAATGGGACACACCTGTTGGCAACCATCGTCGTCGTCCTCGTCGTCCTCGTCGTCGTCGTCGTTGTCGTTTGAGGAAAGGGAAAGAGACACAACTCGTTTTCGAGGCTCATTCTCCGTTACTTTCGAAGTAGGGGAAATTTGGCGCGATAACGTGATCTCTTCGTCGAAAAGAAGAGAATATATATATATATATATGTATAACGTGAAAGAGGGACGTCGTCCTTTCTCGTTCTGGAACGTCGAACGTACGAAGAGAAAGTCTCTCTCTCTTTAAGAGAAAATGAATAAGTTTGGTGGCGTGAGCTCTGCTCGTGATTTCCGTCTCGTTGAGCTTTAGCGCGACGGAAGTTTCATTATAATTCTTTAGATCCTCTAGATCTTTTATTTTTCTTTTTCTTTCTTTCCTTTTTTCTTTTTTTCTTTTTTCTTTTTTTTTTTCTATCTTTATCCTTTATTCAGGTAAATTCAAGCCACGTATATACGTATGCGAGCGAATAATAATCGAAAGTTCTTTGGTATAAGGCCACAGACGGTC
This sequence comes from Vespa mandarinia, assembly GCF_050613455.1. Taxonomy (NCBI): domain Eukaryota; kingdom Metazoa; phylum Arthropoda; class Insecta; order Hymenoptera; family Vespidae; genus Vespa; species Vespa mandarinia. The sequence continues at coordinate 665,996 of NC_140811.1, forward strand.
TCTTATTTGTAAATAAAAAGATTTATCGAGTCGATATGTGAATAAGAAATCATCGAACGTTTACATAGTTATGTATAGGTGCTCGCAAACATACAAAAAGTTCTTTTTATTCGGTGTTAGAGTTTGTTGACTCTAGACATGTATAGCTAGATTTCTTTGAGGAAACAGTGTCGAGTTGTGTAACGAATTAGTAGGTAATATGTTTTTCGACACGGTTTCACGGGCAGAACCACCTGTAACAACGGTATACTTTATACGTCAAAGATATACGCGATTGTAACGGTGACGCATAAGTCTTAGGACATATATCAATAAATTTTTATAATTATGCAATAGTACTTTCAAAGAATATAGAATATACATAATTATTAAAATTATATATACATATATATATATATAAATTATATGTGTGATATATATCATATACCAAATATTAAACTTTGGTATATACCGTATATCGAATTTTGCTGTATACTGTGTTTCAGATTTTGATATATACCGAATATCAAAATTTGGTATATACCGTATATCAAATTTTGATGTATACTGTGTATCAAATCCTGATATATATCAAATATCAAACTTTGATATATACTGTGTAACAAATTTCCATACATACTATATATATATATACACACACATACATGCAACATTTTCTTATTGCTTTATTTCCATAAAAACGATCACAGTTATATATCTATATATAGACAAATAGATAGATAGATATATGAAGATATTAAAATATGAGATTTACATCGTGAGAATAATAACAGGTTGATTATTAATATTCTCGTAAGTGCCGTTAAAATGACATATCATATTAATGTGATAAATATCGTATTATAAATCGACATATTCCTATAAATAATTTTGATTATATTAATATAGATTTCATCAGCTTTATTACTATTATTGATAGAATATTTTCGAGCATAATAAAACACTTCTTAGCTTATCTTTTTACAACGACGATAAATAATAACACGAGAGTACATCGTCTCGTAGTTTTTTAACAAGTTTTTATTAATATAGGGTGTGTTTATAGATCGTTTGAAGACTATGTTCATTCAAAAACTTACACGTGAACGAATGCACGTGTATTATTACGTAATGTACGATGAGACCATTGACTGGTTAAAGACCAAGGACGTGTTGTACCTTTATCGAGTTTACTCGTTGCTTGCAACCAATATACATATGTATATATATATATATATATATATATATATATATATATCTGCATACTATAATAAGATTACTAAAAGAGTTCTAAACACTTGGAATCACTTTCCCGATAGATTCTAGTAAATTTAATAAATAATAGGACAGGGCAATTATAAAACGTCGTCTGATTTTTTTTATCTATTTTATTTTATTTTTATTTTTATTTTTATTTTGTTTTGTTTTGTTTTGTTTTATTTTTTTTTGTTCTGTTCTTTCGGATATTGTTTATCTTTTTTTTTCTTCTTTTCCTTTTTTGTAAGAATAGGATAAAATTCGATTATTTGATTAAAAGTTAGAAAGATTTTTTCCCTTCCGTTTTTACATCCAGAACACACAAGAAGGCTAGGGTCTTTAATCAAAATCAAAGTTCTTTTGATCGTGTTGCGAGAGCTGCTTCTACCAAAAAGGGTTCAACATCAAAGGCGTCAGGTTCATCCGAGAAGGGTCAACGTTCGATCCCTCAAAGTTACTAAATTCTCGTCAAGGGAAACCCTATCATTTGCGACGTCCCTTCTTCGAATTTCTTTTTTTTTTCTTTCTCTCTTTCTCTCTTTCTCTCTTTCTCTCTCTCTCTCTCTCTCTCTCTCTCTCTCTCTCTCTCTCTCTCTCTCTCTTATTTTTTTGTCTTTTCACTTCGTCCACGCATAAGCCAGTATTTTGTTTTTTTATTTATTTATTTATTTATTTATATATTTATTCTTCTTTTTTTTAGAAGAACAAATATTCGATTGATTTCATGTAAAACTAGTATACGTAAATTTTTTGCCTATTTGATTTAATATCGCATCTCGTAAGCTTAATTTTCATTTTGTTTTGTAATTAAAACATAATGGAAAATTTAGTTTCATTAGTTTCTCGTTAAATAGCTTTCGATAAGTAAGAACTATCCTTCGAAAAGTTCGTTGGAAAAGTTGGGTGTTAGTTGAAGAGAAGATTGAATAAAATGATTATGTATCTTTTGATATTCGAGTGAAAACGACATTACTATTCTTAATATTTATTTATATTGAATATTTTCTTCAATAAATGTTTATTTTTATTAATTAATTGTATCTTATAAAATAAATGTTCAGTGAATGATCATTTATTTTAAATACCGATCAAATGTTTAAAAATATTAATCCAATAAATAGCAGCCATATTTAAAGTAATACTTTTTAAAATAGGTTACATGATAATAAGTGGTATGTTAACATTTTTTGATATTGTTGCATTTTACAGAACTTTTGTCTCGTTCCTTTCATTATCCGATAATTAACTTTTTTCTCATTATTTTTTTTTTTTTTTTAATTACATAACTCTCCAATTAAACGGTTCATAATATGTATGTAGATGCGATCGAAGGAATTGGAAATTTTTCAACTTGAATTTTACATTCTCTTTTTATGCCGTCCTAATTAAAGTTGACCCACTGGATAAGATGTAGGTACTCTTAACTATTAGAGTCACGTAATGACACGGATGAACGATTGGTTTCCGTCACATTGGTGAAATCCGGAAAAGAACAACAGGATATGAAATATTTAGTATCTGATCTTCTTTCCTTTTTCTTTTTTTTTCTTTCTTTCTTTCTTTCTTTTTTTTTTCCATCATTTGTTTCTTCACAAATTATAACGAAAGAAAAATAATGTAAAATCTTTTTCGTATCGATACGTTGCTTCATTAATTTTTATTAATATTATACGTCTCTGTTTACAAAAGCGGTTCAAGAAATGTGATCAGATTCTAACGGAAAAAAGAAAAGAAAAAAAAATGAAAAATTTATATAAAACTGATACACTTGATACAGTTGATCTAATAGTAATAGATACGATCGATCGTATATAAAAAATATTAATAGTACCGTTCGATAATCAATGATAATAATTCGTACTATTTAAATCGCGAAAGAAAGAAGTTCTTCTCGTTTTGGGTAGGGTTTAAGTTGAATGAACAGCTGGAATTATTTTCCTTTGTGAATAATGTGAACTATTTTAAGAAGTTTTCTAAACCTTTGAAAGAATTTTTTTCTCGATTTTTATCCAGCAGTAGTCTATCCGATCATTTTTCTAATTTATTATTACGTCAATTATATAAATTTGTGGTGATTTTTCTAAATAAAATAATTCAATAGTTTATATCTGTCGTTACGAACGATCCTCGATTATTTTTGTTTATAACTCGAATGAAGAATCTTTGATATATCCTATATTTTGTACATTATCGATACAATCGATATGCGGCATCTTCTACTACTTATCGAAAATATCGTGGGTGAATGTGTCGTGATCGTGTAACTTTCATAGCCAGGCTTTCATATAACTTTCACTTTTACAAAGTGGCTATACATATATGTACGTCACGTTAAAAGGATAAATGTTCAAAGTAGACACGGCTTCTCGAATGAGAATAAAATTATATAGTTATTTATTCGTTATATATATATATATATATAAATATATATAAATGTTAGTTTGCTTTTCTCCCTGGCTAATGGTACCCAGCAATCAAGATCAATGAAAAATGAACGAGGAAGGGGAGATGAAACTAGCTAGATCGACCCGGTGACCCCAACTCCCGTCCGGCAGCGGGCATCGTCATCGGTGATCTGATTTTCAATGCACCGCTGACTCTTTTTATATGCTCGAAGAATGGCTTATCTGTGTATAGGTTATGTATGTATATAGACTATTTGGAGTTGAAAAGATAGAAGAGAATTGGTTGAGGTATTATCGGTATTGACTTTTTCAACGTTCAACGATTAGGTCCAACTGATCTAAAGGTTCAACGAAGCGTTAGATAAAACTTTAGAAAGAGAGATAGAGAGAGAGAGAGAGAGAAAGAGAGAGAATGGGAGTGAGAAGGAGAGGGAAAGAGGGAAGATAGAGTTAGAGAGAGAAAGAGAAAGAGAAAGAGAGAGAGAGAGAGAGAGAGAGAGAGAGAGATTCGGCTCACGTGAGATTGGTTCGATCGAGCCCCACGATCCGTTGTTGAACGGAACGGGTTCCCGAAACGGGTCGCGTTCGCTCGGTTAACGATCGTGGCCTGACTGCTCCGAGAACGGAGTAGAATATTTCAGATAGCCAGCCAGCCGGTAGTAGTAGTCCATGTCGACTCTCTGCTCTTGCTGCTGCTGTTGTTGCGGCTGCAGCAGGGATGTCGTAGTAGAGGCAGATGGATTCTTGGTAGAGTAATGAGAACCGTGAGCTGGATATCCGATACTAGGTCGTCTAATCGAGGTTTTCCTGCGGCTCTTCTTTGCCTTGCATTTCTCCATCCCTTTCTCTCTTTCTCTTTCTCTCTTTCTATTCTCTTATTCTCTCTTGGTTTCATTACTAGATGCGCTTTTAACGTAACATATCTCAGGACGTGGAGGTCCTATCGGTTTGATTCTCTCGGTGAATCATTTAATGAATGTCTAGAAAGTGTACTATCTTATATATCTTTCCTGAATCGTTCGTAATATAAATCCATTGGATAAATTCATTTTATGATTCTAAATGGATATTACTTGGAGACCTGTCTGTCATTCAACGTCGAAATCATTTTCTACGTTCGTTGCAATCGAATTATTAAGAATATAAAAATATCATACTATGAAAGTAAATTGCTTCGAGGAGAATAGAGCAAAGGAGAATTGTGAATTATCTAGGAGCTCGGTGAAATTCGCGCGATTATGGATATATCGTGGCGTTAAATCATTTTCTATTTTTTCTTTTCTTTTTTTTTCCTATTTCTTTTTCTATTTTTCTATTTTACTTCTTCATCTTCTTCTTCAGTTTTCTTTCTCTTTTTCTTCTTCGATGGAAAAAGAGAAAGGGATTGAAATCAATGACTTCTTTCAAATTGACCACGCGCATACTTTCTTTTTATATTTTTATTTTTTTTATTTTTATCTTCGTACATATACCCTTTTCTCTCTCTTGTTCTTTCTCACTCTCTCTCTCTCTCTCTCTCTCTCTCTCTCTCTCTCACTATGTATGTGCGTGTATAATATTATGTTCGATAACTCTTGTAAAACTTCATATTTCTTTAAAGCGTATGAACAGGTTCGAATCAAAAGTCGTGTAGTAGCTTATTGCGTAAACTTTGTTGAAAGTTGCCAAACGTGTTGCAGGGTGACGTTTCGATGCTGTATTTAAAAACGTTATTACAGATCATAATCCGAATTTATAACATTAAATTATCTAACGTCTTTCTCTCTCTCTCTCTTTCTCTTTGATATTTCCAACATTCTCGAAGAAAAATTAAAAACGTTCGTATCACCTTTCTATAATCGCTTGATCAAAATCGACTTGTAATAATATTTTGCATCTTAATAAAATTATAATCGTTATAACATTCTTTATTTCTTTCGTACGATTAATCTTTTGAAGATCAAACGAAGTAAATATATACACTCGCACCTAACGATCGTTAGTATGAACATGTCAGATTGATAATCTTTAATAATGGTAATGAAAAAAAAAAAGAAGAAAGAAACAAAGAAAGAAAAAAATGACGTCAGGAGATTGCAAACCGAATGCAATTATTAACAATGAAACGAATAATTTTAATTTCAATATATCTCTTCGATCATAGAAGAGAGGATATAACAGCAACAGGCATCGACGCTTCTTAGACGAAGTTTATTACAGGAAACTTATGTCAGATATATTCAAGGTCTCGACGTAGGAGCATACTAAGACATGTTGTTCGCACTTTTACGGTGTTCCTATACTCATTTATATTATCTGATTACTATTAGCGACATCACCGTCGCGTACTATTACGCTCTTTGGAAATCAATATTTGATTACATTATTATTTCATACATCGTATATATATATATATATATATATATATATATATATATATATATATGTATATGTTCTTTTCGTAACCTTTATAATTATTGTTCATCTATTCGCCAATGCATTTGACAATTTATCAGCGTTATTATTATTTCAATATGTGTTTATGTTATAATAATAACACGATATGTTATAATAATGCAATAATTTGTAATTTTGTGCTATTCATTATTTATTATGTATAATATTATAATTATAAATTATAAAATAATTATTGTATTATATATATATATATATACATATAAATAATATTTATACATAATATTATCTGTATATAATTTATCTATTATACATAACAATGATTTATGTATACTAGATACATATCAACGAGCAAGATGATCAGTTTTGTTTTTCATACAAGATTTCAATCTTAATTATTTCCCATGATCTAATCATAGATATTTAGCAAGTATTTCTCAATGAACTATTGTCTTCATCTTAGAACGAAAAATAACATCTTTCAAGGTACGAAGATAATTTTCGTTCTCTCATGATGTGTATATATATATATATATATATATATATATATATATATATATATATATATATATATATACACGCACACGATATACGTATAGATGCTTTTATAAACACGTTATTATACATTTTCGAGAAACAACGTCTTCTTTGAAAACCATTACTAACAGACAGCCTTCATCAATTTGACCAATTTATTCTTCTTTGTCTCTCGCGTCAATTCTCCATGGAAATCAGAAGTAGAGCTAATTCGCCAATAAATACGTCGGAATTTTCTCCACGTTGACGACCAACCAACACTGATATACTTCCAAATCTTATACAAAATATTTGCACGAATTAAATATAGAATTTGTTCATATTGAGAATCTTATGACAGAAAAAAAAAAATCATATCTACATTTTTAATATATTGCGAAAGCAAAAAGAAATTTAATGAGATTGTTTGAGAAAGATGACAGATACTTTGTCAAGCAAAAACGAATTGGAAATTTTTTAAACTCATTTTATCGCAAATTTTTTTTACTTCTTCTTTTTTTTTCCTTTTTGCTTTTTTCTTTGGCTAATTTGATGAAAAGTTAAGAACTTTATTATGATTTCTCGTTTATTTTTACGGATTTTGATAAGCTTCACTTGTTCAATGAAATTATAAAGACTGTCAAGTGTATGTTCATTCTTATCGTTATTATGCATTAACGAACACTTTTTTCATATTTACGATGTATTCGTTCGACCAGTTTTTTTTTTGTAATCTTTTTAAATATATAAGTAAAATTTAAAAAAAAGGAAAGTGTTGAGAGAGAGAGAGAGAGAGAGAGAAAACGTGGGTGTATAACTTATTAGGTTACTACGTTCTACCCGCTTCGAGAACGCAATAAATAAGTGGCACTTGGATGAAAGCCAAGTTCTCGATAGCCGTTCATCAGGTGCACCTTTTTTATTATAAATAAATAAATAAATATGTATATATATATATATATATACACATACACACACACAAGAATAAGATCTTAAGGAAGAGATGCTCGTTTAAGTAACTATCTTAAAAAAAAAAAAAAAAAAAAAAAAAAAAAAAAAAAAAAAAAAAAAAAATATCAAATATAGCGACATTAAAAAGACACGTTTCTTCGTATTTTTATCCGTCACGTTATCTCCATCACGTAATTGATTAGTTCGTATAAAAAGATTTTTTATATGTATGTATGTATGTATCTATATATATATATTTTTTTTCTTTTTCTCTTTTACAGACAAAGTTTTAGAAAATCAAATCAAAAATGGGTTGCGCCTCGCAGTGTGCCAAGTACTTTTTGTGCTTCTTCAACTTCGTATTTTTCGTGAGTATCGCTTCGTTTTTTTTCTTCTTTCTTCTTTCTTTTTTTTTTTTCTTTTTTTATTCTTTTTTGTGCGAAATGTTAGAAATTTTTTGCGAAAAGTTGTTTTAAATCGACCATTGAAAAATCATCGTTTATAGTTAAAAAAAAAAAAGAAAAAGAAAAGAAAATAAGAAAAAAAAAAGAAATACGATAAACTTTGAAGTTTTGCAAGTTTGCTAGGGGAAAAAAAATGTTCTATAATATTTTCTATTCCATTGGATTTGACTTTATCGAAAATTCTAATTAAAATAAAAGGGAGAAAAAGCTGACTACGTCAGAAAAGGAGAAGAAAAGTTTTCCTTTTAAAATTCCTTTTCTGCGAGAAAACTTTGACAGGGATTGATTTTTCTTTCGTATTACTTGTTCTTCTTCCCTTAGAAAATCGGAAGGAACAGTCGTAGTGAACAATCGGTAATTTTAACGGCTCCCGTTACGATTCTCGACGATAAGAAAAAAGATACATTACGCGTAGTTTTCATCCTTCTTGCACCTAAGGAAAGAACATATGTCAAACGTCGAGACAAACCCGTCGACGGGTACAAAGTATATATCTACGGGTATACTTAGGGTATCTTATGTACAAAAGATGGTAACGATTGATTGATGATAAATCGTTATCTACGATGAAAGAAAATCGTTTATAGGAAAATGATGAAATGTTTTTAACCCTCTGTAATTCAATATTGTCTGCAAGTCTAGACAAAAAAGAATATATATATATATATATATATATATATGTACATATATATTGTGAAAAAGTAGTTAAACTATTATTTATACTAGTACAAATATACTATACTATTATAGTAGTACATAGAGAATATTATATATTAATATATATATATATATATATATATATATTAATTTACTATTATGACGTTATATCAGAGAATATTATATAGCGTACTCGGACTGTGATAAAAGAGATATTTAAAAATGAATAAAAATTTCTTATATACAAGTTAAATTAAAAAATTAAACGATAAAATGAAATAAAATTTGAAAAATTTCAACACTTTGAAAAATTTCAAAATTACATTGAAGTTATAGCGGGTTAAATCATTTTCCTCGACTAGTTCGTCGAATCATCGACGTTTATCCTCAAACATTTTCCCCTTCTTCCTATTCCTCCCTCGAGGAATATTATTTTTCGTAGAATTCTCAATGTGAAAATGTTAGCTCGAACAATGAAAGCAAACCAATCCTATGGAGATAGATACGACCGACATGAAAGAGGGGAATCGAAATGGTCGTAAAAACCGCACGCGAATTAGGAAGTCCTTTTGCTTCGTGTTATTGTAGAATATCCATAGGAATGCTCGCTTCTCCTTTTCTTTGCAAGTGGCCTTGAGCTCCTCGAAGCAGAACGAAATCTTACATCGGGCATGTCTTTTATGCAGGTCGCTGGCGGAGCAGCATTGACCGTTGGTATCTGGTTATTCGCCGACAGGAACTCCTTCACGAACCTCATCGCCAAACTCGATCAGTCCGATATTCTGGTAAGAAATTGAAATTTCATTTCGTCCATCGCCATTACAAGTATTTCTCTCTCTCTTTCTCTCTTTCTTTTTTCTTTTTCTTTTTTTTTTTTTCTTTTTTTCTTTTTTTTCTCTTCTCATTATCAATTTATTCTTTCGAAGAAATTAGTTTAATTTTATTTCGATTTACTCGCATCGATTATTATTTGAAAGAGTAGACGTTATGCGAATCCTATCTATCAAATTTGATAACTTAGGTAATTATTTTAACAAACCAAATGGAAAAATATTATCGATGAATATGTATAATATGACTATAAGAAGATAAAAAAAAAAAAAAAACAAAAGAAAAAAATATACATAAGTATAACACCGTTTCAGTTTTAATTATGCAATAAACTAAAAGTCATATGACGGGAATGTAAAAGGAAGAGAAAGAGGATATTCTTAAAAAAAAAAAAAAAGAAAAAAAAGTAAAAAATAACAAAACGAATTATGTAGTATCTACAGTTTCATCTTGGATATAAAAAAAAAATGAAATATGATTCCTCGCGGTGCGTATGAATCTTTGATGAATCAACGAAAACAAAAGAAAAGAAAAGAAAAAAAGAAAACTATTCAGATGAATATTATGATATGCATTAAATAATGACAAAGAGAAGAATGACTTTCATAGAAGAAATTCAAAGTGAAGATTTATATCGTACTTTCTTTAACCCGTTATTCCGGCCACCTGTTTGCGTTCATTGTTATAGCTTAGCTATATCTACCATTCTACTTTCAAGACTTTTGGATAAATACCAAAGCTCCGTTGAGATAACTGGCTAAGAGAATAATCGATATCTGCATGGATAAAAGCTAAAGCTTAGACATATCATACGTGTATACGTGTATTTGGAAAATCGAATGATCCTAGATAAACAAATCTAATAAGGAATGAACATAATTCAAAATTTCTTTTTTACATTTAAATCATATATCGTAACAATTCTTTACGACGTTTTTATCTACACGTATTTCCGATATCTTATTAGACTTTTAAATTGGAAGTAGGAGGAAGAAAACGAAGAAGGAAGAAGAAAAAGAAAGGGGAGAAAAAGAAAAGAAGATAAATAAGAATCTCTCGTAGAGTAGAAACGTCAAAACTTCGATATTATTGACCGTAATGTAAAATCAAGAATCTGACGTCCTTTCATTTTTATCTTGCAAATATAACGAGCCTTGTCGATCGTCGATCATCGATTAAATCTTTATTTGCATAATATATATACGTGGATATATTTGACATATCATCATACGTACAGTTACGTCATTTCTAATACGATAGATTTTAAATAGTGTGAATGAGACACGCTTTCAAGATTATCAATAAGGATTTTTTTTTTTTAATCTACTCAAACATTTAACTTTTGATTAAAATTTTAAGTAAATCTTCGAAACTTTTTGAAATAAGTTCTACGCCGATTATATATATAATAAAGCTGTTTAATGGAAAAATGGTGTAAGTTAGAAATAAAATAAGAAAAAAAGAAAAAGAAAAAAGAGAAAGAAAAAAATATTGATTAATGAGTAACGAACAGGGAACGAAATAACAAGAGTTATATAAAATCTAGTAATATCGGAAGAATGTTACATATATATATTATGCAATCCCACATTAAAGTTATATCTTAAGATAATAATATCGCTTTCACTCGAATATCATGACACATAATTGCAATTAACAATAAACAAATTTTGACTCGTATCAATTTTTGCATTGAACTTTTATTATCATACGGTTCTTATTTGTCTATAACAATTTTAGCATAATTACCGAATGAAGTTAAAATTATACAATTACCGTGGAGAAATAGAATGAGATAGATTAATGCATTCGAGATGTTATCCCAGTGAGCGAAATAATCGAAACATTGACATGCATCAATTTTGCACTGAATTTTTTTTTTTTTCTATCTTGTGTTTTCTTTTTTCTTTTTCTTTTTTAATTCATCTAAAAAAAAAAGGAATTCAAAGTTGGCGCGTTTGGAAAAAGAAATGGACGATAAAAGGAGATTCTCAGATCTCGCGAAGTTTTTATCTGTTCGTTTCGTAGAATTGATAATAATGCAGAAGCAAAAAAAAATTTCTCGCTTTCGATCGTTCATTCGTTGCAACAGTGCTCCGAAATGATCTTGGAACTTTCGAGGATGAAATCATGACAAAGATAAATACATACATATATATATATATATATATATATATATATATATATATATATGTACATGTGATTTTGTTCGAAAAATGAGATTATAACTCATTGTACCGGTGAGGGCCTGGCAAACATGAATGTAACACAATTTGTCCGATTATCACAACCAGCCTAAGAAAAGGAAAGATGGCACCTGGATTTGTGTTGTCTTGTTCTCTCCTCTCGAACGAAAAATACCGGTTCGCAAACGAGTTTCGTTATCTTACACCTTTTTTGTATGAAAAATAGAAGGAGAAGAGTGTTTATAAAGAATCCTGGGTATTCTTAAATCGAGAAAGTCCATCAAAAGTCATCTCCATATCGTTTTCATCGTCCTTTCATCGAATACGTTTCAATTATCTCGTAGAAATGACTATTCTTTTCTAGATAGCGATAGAAAGAATAGTCGAAAAAATAAATCGTATAAGTAAATGTAACTGAATCCATTTCAAGTTCCTTTTAATGCGAATATGATAATGAAAAGATTATAAAAAGAATTTTTATCGGTTCCTTTTTTTTACGCCTGCTTCTTCTTTAAACGATCGTTTCTTCAAAGTAGATTTGTAAAAATTGTTTGCTCGTTATTTGTACCTTGTGCTTTTGCGAGAGAGAGAGAGAGAGAGAGAGAGAGAGAGAGAGAGAGAGAGAGAGAGAGAGAGAGAGAGAGAGAAAGAGAGAAAAAAGTAGGTCGTTTTGTTAGCTCTTTCCCTCCACTCTTCTTTATCTTCTTAAGAAGGTTACAAGTGTTAAGGGTACAGACAGACAGACAGAGAGTGAGAGAAAGAGAGAGAGAGAGAGAGAGAGATGCGTGATTCATTAACGTCATTTTGTGAAACGAGCGAAAGAGTACATCTAATTAGCATATTCTGTATTAAGTCAATTTGAAGGAAAATATTAAGGTCGTATACGTGCCGAGACTCTTACCGTTACGATTTCCAGCTAACACGATACGTTAAGATGTCGTAGGGTTAGATGACGACGACAATGACAACGTTTAACGAGGTCCTTTTCTATGCAAACTCCAGAGAGAAAGAGAGAGAGAGAGAGAGGGAGAGAGAATAAAAAAGAAAAGAACTTACACTTACTGCACTGACCTAATTTTATATTGAAACAATAGTACGAGTACTTGTTTCTTTAATATTTTATGAAAATTGCTAGTCGAATATCTTATTTTATGTATTATCTTTATAATCTTGTTCTTTTTTATTACTTCATGGTATTCGTTGGATTAAGAAAATGTATCGCGGGATCATATCTTAATCATAAAGTAAAAGTAGAAATAAGTATAGTATACAGTAATAACATAGACGTATATATAAATACTGGCATATGCATATACATGAGTATATATATATATATATATATATATATATATATATATATATACTTAGATGCACACATAGATATTTTTAATTTATTGCTTGATAGTTGATCGTTTTTCAGTTCATAAGTAAAATTACGTACGAACGAGTATCATATATATATATATATATATATATATATATATATATATATATATATATATTAAATATTTCTAATTAACTCGCTTTTACGTTTTTGAATTTTAGAAAAGTGGTAGTTCTTGCGTAGTGAGAGACCTTCGTAAATACTTACACGATTTATCTCGACTTACACCGTAACACTGTTAGAAGAGTGAGAGGGTATTATACGCACGAAATGATGACTGTAATTTAATCATTCCCGTGGTCATCTAGTATAACATCATAAGCAACGAGAATAATTAAAAGGCAACTATTTTTTCAACGTTGAGAAGATCCCAAATGAACGTGAATAAGAAAATAGCTCACGTGTATCTAATGTATTTATGTGATAAGAAATGTGCTGCGAAGAAGAACGTCCAGTTCTTATACGTACGTATGTATTTTACGAATAAGAAAAAAAAAAAAAAGAAGAAAAAGAAAAAAAAGAAGAAGAAAAAGAAAAAAAGAAGAAAAAAAAGAAGAGAAAAAAGAGAGAAATTTTCTCAATACTTAACAATAAAATTATACTTCGTGTTATATCTTTCGTTACGGAAATAAATGTCGAAATTGTAATCTGTAGAAAAGAGGATAAACGAATGAACGAATGTTCGAGCGGTGTTTAAGCGTGTGGAATCTAATATCTAATATCCTTAGTTTAGAGATCGGAGGGTCACACGCGAATCGCCGGATATCCGTCACGCCGTAACGCGTCCAATGGCGTTTGCGTCGCGTGTCTAGTTAGAAATACTTTGAGAAGATTAAAAAAAAAAAAAAAAGAGGAAAGAAAGAAAAAAACAGATGGAGAGAAAGAATTTACGAAATTATCATTTGAGATTTTTACGTGATTTTAATCGTCTTTTGTGATATATAATTAGGATATATACATATGTATGTATATTGTATATAAGGATATAATATTGTGGATAGTATAATGAATTTTTATTCGTAAAATTTATGGAAAATTATTTAAATTAAGGATAATCCATAAATTTAAATAGATAAATATGTAAAGATAATAGATAATAATAAATATAATATTATATATACATTCATAGATATTTTTATATTACATATTTATAATTAAAAATTAATAAGGAAATGAAATGATGAAACGAAAGAATAAGGAATAGTTTTTCACGGAACATATTAACAAAATTATTTAAATCCATTGATGATAAATTTTATTCAAAGTTTATTAGAATGTTGCTGTACGCAAAAATTGAAAAATGAATGGAAAGAAGTAAAATAAAATTGACGAAGTAAACGAAACAATTTTCAAAGAACGTATAAACGAAATTAATTGAATTCATCGGCGATAAATTTTATTCAAAGTTTGGTCAAAATCTTTGCTTATACGTGAAACGTGAAAAATAAAAATAAGAGAGAAAGAAAAATAAATCGATTAAGAGTGGTAACAATTTTAAAGGAACGTATCAACGATATTAACTGAACGTGTTGATAATAAATTCCAATAAAAATTTCTTGAGAATTCCCTGGGCGTGCATATATACATACATATATACACGGAAGGAATTTCAACGATGAAAAATATGAAAATAAAGATATATATATATAGATAGATGGATAGATAGAAAGATAGATAGATAGATAGATAGATAGATATATACATACATACATATAAACATAGATATGTACATACATACATACATAAATGAATAAACGAAGTAAAGGAAAAATAATCTTTCTTTTCTCTAAATTTTTATGAAAACGTTATTTCTCTTTTCACCCTTTGGCATAATGTGTTAAAGTGTAACCTATGTACATACATACATACATAAATAAATACATGTACCTGCATATATACATGATATATATACAAAATGGATGATGGCACCGAGCATAATATATACGTCGCATTTCACAAAGTAGAACGCGTCTTTGTTTCGTGCGACATTCCGTCGTTCATACGGCACATCGTAGAATTGGAAGAAGCGCATTATGCATCTGGGAATTGGGAGCATTGCGTTCCTACATTAAAGTTTTTCGCATGTCTTCTTATCCTTCGTCATCGTCGTTGTCGTCGTCGTCGTCGTCGTCGTCGTCGTTGTCGTCGTCGTATAAACGAACTCGATTTTCATGTGTATCTGTATATGTATGTATGTGGGTATATACCCTACGTAGATATATACACGTGTATCTATACTCATGCTTTAACTCGTTTGAGTGTGTGTGTGTGCGTGTGGGTGTCAATGTTGGAAGCATCTGCTAGCATTTTTTTTTACGTAACAATTCCTCTTTCCGGTTTTCCTGAGAAGATTCGTACGTATTTACTTATATACTGTATATGTGTATACACACACACACACATATATAGAAAGAGAGAGAGAGAAAGAAAGAGAGGAAAGAGAAGATAATAAGAAATTGTAAAAGTCATTGTTCGTGAAATCCATATTCGTGCAAATTTTTTTTATCGACGGATGAAACATTGTTGTCGTTTATGCATTAAAGAAATAATAATGGAAAAAAGGAAAAGAGAATGTAACATAGTGTTTAACGAAACGCGAATGAGTGAAGTACGTTAAACCGAGTTCATAATTGAATGATAGTTTCCCAGGTTAAAGGTTAATTGGACATTCGGTTGAAAATGAACTTTATCAACGGAATACCGAGAGATCACGTAGAGTTAGCTCCATCGAGTGAGTTTATTTGCAACACGGACGACACGACGGGTGGGATGTGAGATGGGTGAATAAAAATGGTGAAGAGAGACGACGAGCGAAAGAGAGTACTCGTAATTATCGGTACTTCGAAGTTGATGAGATGATTGGTTGTCACATTAAAACGATGCGTGGGAGGATCAGAGTGCCCCTGCACCGGGGATCGCAACACACATATATCACAGGGGCCAAAGCCCTCGATCGAGCTGTCTTTTTATTCTTTCTTTCTTTCTTTTTTTACCTCTCAGTTTTAGTTGTTTATTTATTTATTTATTTATTTATTTATTTATTTATTCTTTTTGTCTTCTCCAAACACGCGACAATGTTTCACTTGGTTGCATGAACATATTTTTTCTTTTCCCCACCCATCTTTTTTTATGTACACATTTGATTACGTTGTAAGGAAGTATTGGAAAATCTTTAACGTTTAAACGATACGTGCAAATAGATCCAGTTTCTCTTTAACTAAATTAAATAAGAAGTTTTACGTAAGATGGTCTACTTGTTTAAACAAGGTGTCAATGTGTGAGATTCGTTCGTAATGCAATTAAATTTGCCATATAATGAAAGCACTTAATCGTACGTTTCCATTTTGAAGAACCATGTTTTGCCGTCCAGGCACATTTTCTTTTGTGCTCAGTGCTAAGTTACATTTTCAATGTGACGTGTTTTATATGTATGTACTTACATACCTACATATGTATATATATGTATATATATACTTAAGTAGAAAGTGCCGATGTGAATTTTTGTACTCTTTTTTTGCCATTCGCAGAGTCGAAAGATATTCCGGGTAAAGTGTTTTCCTTTGAAAAGAACGTGTCGTTAGTACTCAATGTATAGCGTTGACGAGGACTCATGTCATCCAAAATAGATGCCTATATGCACATATGTATACATAGGTATACATATGTTATGTCATATTCTTGACGACTACTACGTAGCAATCACGTCTCCGTCTCACCTTCATTATCGCCGAGAGAGATGCATCCCGGGGTGCATCTATTCATCGTGTATGCGTAATTAGAAAAGCGTTGACGAGATTAGACTGTACTTCCGTGCTCTTCTTTTTTTCTTTTCTCTCTCTTTTTTTTTTTGTTTTTTGTTTCTTTTCCCATAGCAATCACGTCACGTGATTATATGAAACTACGTCCATCCCCATGACACATCTCGAAGTCAAAATCCATAGAAAAATAGACGTAAAATTTGAACGAGAAATAATTCCAATTTAATCGTAATCGATTGCAAAATGGCGATTGAAAATGAATTCAATGGAGCCTAGTTTGATCCTTTCACTCGGTCTTCAGAATAATGTGGATTATCGCGATAACGGATAATTTCAAATATTCGACACCTTTTTTTCAATGCTCGTTTGAACGTTGAATGAAGGCTACCTAAAAAAAAAAAAAAGAAGATTCTCCGACAGGTGTTCGACGTTTCCTTTTTTTGTCAGAACAATTATACGAGGTAACGAAGTCGATAAATATATATATATATATATACAGCGAAAGAGAAGAGAGCTAGCTCGGTTCTTCTTATACGTCGTTGTCTCGTCGGCGCTGGAATATGTAAATTTTATAGATACCCTTGAAGAAATAACGGCGAGGTATGCTATTATTTATTTTGATATAGCTTCTCCTGCTGCTATTGCTACTGCTGTTGCTGTTGTTGCTGACGCTGGTGTCTCATTATATGGAATAGATGAAAAAAAATTATTCGCGAGCTATGCAGACAGATTCCTAAGAGTAAACTTGTTATACCAAGCTATCGAAGGAGTGGTGGGCCCACAAGATATAATATTTAACGTTCACATGCTGTTGGATGAAATGTGTCTCTTATATATCGTTCGCATAAAGAAGGGACTATGTCGTATATGTATGCTGCTACTGCTGCTTCGTGAAACTCGATAGGGATCACATATGACAGGGATCGTTCGTACATAGTGACCTTATAAGTGTTCTCTAAGTGGCATTTGTGAAACCATTATGTCATCCTCTTTTACATACACATCATCAAATTTGTCGTAATAACGACAACAATACTTTATTCGTAAATGTTTAGCAATAAGAAAAGGAATACTGATAAAAATCTATTTAAAATTTTTAAAGATCATTCAATGATATCGGGTAGACTCGACACAAGATGATATCGCCTATTTATATATTATATTTGTTATTATTTAAATTTTATCGTATCGTATTGTATCGAGAAGATAAAAAAAAAACAAAATGATTTACTTTTATGTTACAGACTAAAACGGATGCCGATGTCATAAGAATGATGTCTTACATCCTGATCATTGCCGGTGCCCTCACGTTCATCGTTAGCTTTTTAGGATATTGCGGAGCAATGTTCGAATCTAGATGTCTCCTCTGTGTCGTAAGTCCGTAATACATAATTAAGATTGAAATTATACGTATTACATTCTATATTTAGATAATTCGTTAAGAATGCCGTATAAGAGAAATATTTTTCTCTGATTGCAGTACGGCGTCCTTCTTTTATTGGTTTTGGTCCTGGAATCTGTGGTGGTTGGCCTTGCGTTTGGACTAAAAGGAGACGTGCGTATATATATATATATATATATATATACATATACATATACATACATATATATATATATATATATGTATATATGTATGTATATGGAGAACTTCTACGATAGAAAACAGTTATATTTGCTTAAAGCAATTCCAATGTTGGACAGTTTGTAGAGTCGTGAAAGTTCTTTGAAAAGATACGACGCTCTCTATATTGAATATTCCTTTGGTATCTTTTATTTGAATTTCATTGGATCGTATTGAACGTTATTTAATTTTATACGATGTAATAATTTATTACAATTGTATAATATACGTAGCGACGATTATTAATACCAAGATAACAATGTATAGGCGGAAAAGGGTACACAAAGTTTTCTGAAGTCAACGATCAAGTATTACGCAGCTAGCGTGGATCAAACTGAAACCGTGACAGTCGCGTGGGATGGTATTATGACCCAGGTATTTGTTATATCTTATTTGTATTAGAAAGAGAACGACTATTGTCAAAGATGAATATAATAAATCGCGATCGTTTGCAGCTCCATTGTTGCGGTGTTGAAAGTTATTTGGATTTTCACGAAAGCACAAATTGGACGACGACCAATAAAGTGGTACCGGAATCTTGTTGCATAAAAGAGAACGGCGAATTGAAGGATCGTTCCTGTCCTCTCAATCCTACGTCATCGAATTCTTATTATCAAACGGTAAACGCAAAAATGACGCATTGAACAAATGTTGACAATTAGATTTTATCTTTATGAACGAGTAAATGTTAGAAAAGAAATAACGTTCTTTCAGGGTTGTTACAAAGCGATATTAACCGCGATAGAAGAAAACGCCGTAATAGTTATAGGAGTTGCAGCTGGTTTGGCCTTGGTCGAAATTCTGGTTATTATATTGGCCCTATACCTGGCATGTATCTACTGGCGTCCGCAACATGGTAGGCTCGATGTTTAACTTGTATTTTTAATCGTTAGTATTAACGAACTTGATGTTCGTTGAATGACATCGGCCATGCGGAAGTGCAGTTCTATCGATTGCCGGTAAAAAAAAAAACGTGATCACTTTAACGCTTTGCAGTTTATCGATGCGTAGAGCCGTCTGGCAAGGAGTAACTTCGGCAGCAGAACGTTAAGCTTTCCTTTTTTTCCTTTGAGGAGCTCATGATTGCCTCCTGTGTATATACATGGCTTTTGTTTCCCATGCGGTGGTAATACAATTCTACCATCGACTACCATCGTATTACATCTTGCACCATTGTGTTGCAATGTGCATCGAATATATTTAATGCAACGACAATTCTCCGACGATTCGCATGACGAGATGTATATTTGCTACATTGTTCATTTCAATGTGGGAGAATATTGAATATGATATATTTCTATCATTATACCTGTATGCCAAATTAATCGCGCAACGTTTTCCATAAAAATCGTTTATGCATTCTCTATGGAATATCCATAAATGATTTCAACAATATTTTTACACGAGTTCTCTCTCTCTCTCTCTCTCTCATATATATATATATATATATATGTATATGTATATATATATATATGTATATGTATATGTATGTATGTATATTATTCACGATAGACAATATATTCCATACAGTTACTACTCCATTCTATACGTGATATTCGTCGAGAGACTTTTGCGAATTAAAACAATTTATATACATTTTTTCTATAACTCCTTTTGAAGAACATTAGATGCTTTGAGCGCCAACGTAGAGAACTTAGGTATTACGCGATTATTTTATATGTATTTTTTTAAATAAATAATATACTTTTATATATAAAATGTCAAAGAGAAATAATCTTAAATTGATACGTGACCATCCATTTTTGCATGAAACACTTTTACACAATTAACCAAAAAAAGAAAAAAGAAAAAGAAACATTGCTATTTCTTAAATCTATTTTTATTATACACGTGGGTATAATATGATTAATTAATTGATGCTGCTATATTATTATATTATGCATCATTAACATTTAACAGTTAACAAAATTCCTCTCTAATTTTATACATAGAGTTTAATGCGGTAGTAAACATTTACAGAAAACGAACATTCTTTTAGCTTGCGTAGATGTATCAACAAGACAAGCCTGGTGAGAGAAGTGGTGAGATGGGGGATGTGATGGTTTGGTGAAATTTGGTTTCAAGTAAGAAGTGGTGAAGATATTGATTGAACAATTGACTCCTTTCCATGCCTCTTCTTTAAACAATGTCGAATCTGTTGCCAATTTTCTAATTCTTATATTATTTTTTTTATGTATATTTTTCTTAAGGCATGATATAGCTTTGCTTCATATCTTTGCATGATCATGCTATAATCAACTATACCAAAGTGGTGATAGAGGCCTGATTGCATTGAAAAAATAATTAGACGAATGACTATTTCCTTTGATATGCTTAGTCACATTTAAAATTAATCATACCAATTAAATAATTATGCAATCATGCCTTGGGTTTCAGTTATGGTTCAAATGTAATTTACTATTTTTCATTCGATACGTATTATGTATCTCTTTGATATTTCTTAGCACAAATTACCAAGTAAACTGTATGTATAATATCTAATTAAATAATTTTTATAACAGATAAGTATTATTACAAAGAAAATGACATCTCTTTAATCATGCATATATTTAAAAGTTTATAGTATATTTTATATATTTTAGTATTCACGATCTTTTTGTTTAAAGTAAAATATTGTTTTTTATCAGAGATTATATTTAAATATAGCGAATACATATAAATACTAAACCACGTATTAAATACAATATAGACGATACATGAAAAAAATATATATATGTACAATATATATATATATATATATATATATTCTTTTTGAAATTATTATTATTATAGTAGGTGATAGTTTTAATTGTATTAAGAAAATAACAAAAGTTACTGCCTATTTTTCTATCTATTAAAATGTTACAAGATAATTCAACCAAAGTGATCAATTTCTCAACCATTCAGATATATCTATTTCAAAAGTAAATATATACTAATATAAAAGTCTACACTTTTTGTATTGATAATTTGTGCTAGTATATCCTTATTATTTTAACCATATTATATAAATTATATGTATGTATACTATAAAAAGCTATAAATACATAAGAGTATATATATAGAAAAAAAAAGAAATCATAAATTAAATTAAAAGAAAAAAAAAATGTTCTCTGTAGTAATCTGACGAAAAATTTGTGTGAATTTACATAAAATGATATTCTTTATAATTCAGTTTTCCCAGTTATATTTATGATTTCAATGGCACATTAATGTATTTTATGAAATGGGTATACGTACATAAAATTGTAATACTAAGTCAACATAAATCTTTCAAAAAATGCACTTTCTACATACTAATAATAGTTCATATCGCACACTCTAAGCATTTTCGTTTCCAGTGTTAACTTGTTGGTGCTGCTGCTGACGAGGCATTAAGGGCATGGAACTGTTGAGTAGTGCCTCCTAGCATACGCACGTTGAGCCATTAGAAGTCCTGTGCCTTGCTTGCTTGAAACGTTAGGTACTAGCCAGATTTAGGCTAGTCTAAACGTCGGCTGACAGAAATGAATCCTGATTGTAGAATGACCACAGATATTTGTCAAATCATACTTAACAGTGATGTAGGAGATTGATCATACTATATTTATTTTTATAACGGCAAATCACAAATGACATCTAGATTTGTTTCATAATACAAAAGAAAATAAGTAAAAAACATCATATATGTATCTTAGATTTGATAAGTTCTTGTAAATTTTTTTTTTTAAATTGCGAAGTACAAAATATTATATCATTTCTTAAGATACTACACATTTACAAAAATTAATGTGTATGTATATATATATATATATATATATCTTTTTTTTCTTTTTCATTAAAAAACTCCTATATCACTGTATATTATTATCATTTTATATGTTGTTAATTGTTTAATAATTATTAGTATACAAACATTTAAAATCATTTATCAAGAAGTGTAATATAATAATGTAATCACAGCAATCATTCATCCTGATGCAGGAAATTATTGGATGATATTGTTTTTCAAAAAGAAAAAAATTTAAGAGAAAAATAGAAATTAATTTATATGAAGATTTTAAGTGTATGTATCTAAAACGTTATAGCCTTTATTATGTTGCTTTGCCTATTTTGAGATTATTTCAAATGTTCATGTATTGAAAAGAAAATGTTTAAGTGTACAGTAGTCAGTTCATTGCATTTAGGCAGGTTTTTTCATTTCATCCATACTAATTTTTCATTTCTAACAATATGAACACGTTTCCAAAAAAAAAAAAAAAAAAAAAAAAAATAAAAAGAAAAGAGTAATATGTAAAAATTATTGAAAACATTATAATCTATCTATGTAGTGCTTATATCTTTATACCTCCTGCCAAACTTCCATAAAGAAAAAAAAAAAATAAATAAATGTACATCTTATCTGAAGGTAAGCACCAAGAAAAGTAAAGAGAAAAGAAATTATAGATACACTTATGTGAAAACAATTTATGAATATTACTATTCACTTTAACTTCAAGAAAAGTATAAACATACTTTGATGTATTTAAAAGTGTGTATGTTTAATTCAGAAGTATTTACAAATTTATATAATTACAAGACAGTGATCTGTATTCAATTAGTGAATAGTAGTACCTGGTAGAAAAATTAGAGAATAGATATATTTGATTGATTTTATTAAACATCTCATTTAATTCTAATACCTTTGACAGAAGCAAGTTACACTAATGTTCTTAAAAAAAGTTTATAAGAACAATATGTGATCTTCCTTTTATACTTAATATTGTAATCTTATTATATGTAATACATATATGTATATATATATATATATATATATATATATATATTTATTATATTTAACAAAATTACTTGCAAAGAAACTACTTTGAATTTTTTGATAAAAAATATCGAGTATAATAGGAGGACCATTTTTATGTCAATACTATAAATCGTATTATTTACTATACAGGTTTTGTTTTTATAATGTATAGTTGATTTAAATAATTGAAAACACATTTCTTGCATGTTGTAAACTATAAATATTTTTATTTATTTCTATATATATTTCATTGTATTTGTTCAATCTTTTTATAAGTATGTAAAAAAAGAATATATATTACCATTTCGTTATCTTACACGTGAAATATAATAATTTATGGTCTCAGAATAATACTAAATTTTTATCTTTCCTTTTTATATCAAGGAGAGAAATCAAAACTTAATAAGATAAATACTTAAATGAATGTTGGATGTTACATTACTTGATATAGAATTATATATCTACATTTGTCAAATTAAAATAATTATTATTATGTATAAACATCTTTAAAATAATATAAAGAGAGAATCATATAAAATGGAAAACAAATTTCTGCTTATGACAGAATAAAATCATAATATTAATATTTTTGTTAGGTACATTATAATTAATTTGTATTTATATAAATTTTTTAATGTATACCAATTCCTTTATTTTTGTTTAAAAGAACATTGAAAAAAAATCTTGATACTATCAGAATAAGGAGAAATATGGTCTAAAAAAAAAAAACCTATATACAATGAAATGCATTCAAATTTTTCTATGCTGAGACTGATACCTGATATCTAAAATTGTATATATATATTTGAAAAGCAGTAACTGATATAAATGTATTATCATGCGTAATTATATAATAATATCTTATTAATACTATACTGTTATGTGCAATTATAATAAAATGATTGATTTATTAAATAAAACGTTTTTGTATAAAAAAAAAAGAAAAAAAAGAAAAGAAAAGAAAACTGTATACATAATAATAAAATAAAATTTTTATATCATTTATAAATGTGAGATACAAATATTTAGTTGGCCAAAAGAAATTATCGTGTTTTTGAATACAAACACGTATGATGTTCTTAATTTTTAATAAATTTACTATTACAGCATTCCATACAACATTCCCGTATTCTGCACTCTCGAAATTGGACGGAACATTTAATTAAGGCTATTCATCACCCCTGGTTTTATAATGATATACATTAATATTGAAGGCATGACTGTTTCAAATTTTTGAAAAAGTTTTATTTTCTTTGAAAAAAAAAATCGTCTTAAGAATAATGTTCCTTGGAAAATAATTTATGCATAAAAATTAAGCTTTTTCAAAAATTCGAAAAAGCTATGACCTCGTTTAAACCCTCATCTTTAAAGTGAAATCCTAATCATCAAAATCATTCAAGAAGTACGCTTGAATTCGCTGTTGGCCTAAACGTAATTTTCGACATTTTTCGTAAAAAACATTTTGGTACAGTGGCGCCCCTTGAATTTTGCGGCAGAAGAGAAGAAGCTCGTACCACCCACTAGTGGTTTACATATAAGGCTGTTCAATTTTGATAAACAAGGTCTCATTTGTAAAGGCGAAGGTTTAATCTAGAAAATATGTTTTCGAATTTCTGAAAAAGCTTTATTTTCTTTAAAAAAAAGTCATGCAAAGAAATGGTATTATTCGTAAATAATTTATGTACAAATAAAAAGCTTTATCAAAAATTCGGAAAAGCTATGTCCTAGATAAAACCTTCGTCTTTGAAATAAGACTTTGTCCACCAAAATTGAACAAGACTTACGTCTGTTCTCATTATTGGAGTATATGCTGTTTTTGACATTATTACGTAAAAAAAGTTTTTCTAATGTATTGTGGCGCCTCTTGAAGATAGCGGCAAAAAAGAAGAAATTTGTATCCTCATTACTTATTCCAATATCACCCTTCAATAGGGTATGTTTGTTCAGTGAAGTAACAATTACCTGCTTGATTGATATGTAAATAGCTAATGATGAAATTTTTTAAACAATTCTCAACGCAAAAAAATATGTTTCACGATAATCGCACAAAACAATCTCCAGTAACTTGGTCATTCTTTGGACAAATGGTTCTTTGGGAAAAATAAACAAATTCTTGTCCAATGTCACCAAAATTGTTATGCGTGAAAAACTTAAAATAATTTCAATATAGGATTCCAATATTTAAAAATTTCGTTCTCGGAATAATTGGCCTTGTGTAATCAAAACATTTTCGGTCCTTTCATTAACTTTGACTATTGCAAGATCAGTTGTATTTTGCATACCGACGTGTTAACATCGACACTCGCTCTTTCTAAACGCGTAAACTTATAAATGAATACTTTCGATAATTTTTCAATTATTCAAACAATCTTTAATGCATACGGAGTACAATAAACTAATATTTAAACAATAGCACATTCGTTTAAACATTCTTAAACAGAAAACGGTCCAGAAACTTAAAATAATTTTAATATAAAATTCCAAAAGATAAAAATTTTATCTCGCGGTTGTTGGCCTTGTGCAATATAAACATAAACGGCCCTTCGATTAACTTTGACATCTACGTGTTAGTTTATCTTTGCACTCCGATCAGTGCACATCGACACTCGCTCTTTCTAAACGCGTAAACTTATAATTTAATACTTTCGATAATTTTTCAATTATTTAAACAATCTTTAATGTACAGGGAGTACAATAAACTAATATTTAAACAATAGTACATTCGTTTAAGCATTATAAAGAAAGAAACTCGCGACAGACTTAAAATAATTTTAATATAAAATTTCGATACTTCAAAATTTTATCTCGCGGTTGTTGGCCTTGTGCAATATAAACATAAACGGTCCTTTGATTAACTTTGATAATTACCGAGTTAGTTTACCTTTGCACTTCGACCAGTGCACATCGACACTGACTCTTTCTAAACGCGTAAACTTATAATTTAATACTTTCGATAATTTTTCAATTATTTAAACAATCTTTAATGGACAGGGAGTACAATTAACTAATATTTAAACAAAAATACATTTGTTTAAACATTAAAAAGATGGTAACGCGAGAGGAACTAAAAATAATTTTAATATAAAATTCCAACACTTTAAAATTTTAATCTCGGAGTAGTTGGCCTTGTGCAATATAAACATAAACGGTCCTTCGATTAACTTTGATAATTACCGAGTTAGTTTACCTTTGCACTTCGACCAGTGCACATCGACACTGACTCTTTCTAAACGCGTAAACTTATAAATTAATACTTTCGATATTTTTTCAATTATTTAAACAATCTTTAATGTATACGGAGTACAATTAACTAATATTTAAACAATAATACATTCGTTTAAACATTATAAAGAAAGAAACTCGCGACAGACATAAAATAATTTTAATATAAAATTCCAACACTTTAAAATTTTAATCTCGGAGTAGTTGGGCTTGTGCAATATAAACATAAACGGTCCTTCGATTAACTTTGATAATTACCGAGTTAGTTTACCTTTGCACTTCGACCAGTGCACATCGACACTGACTCTTTCTAAACGCGTAAACTTATAATTTAATACTTTCGATAATTTTTCAATTATTTAAACAATCTTTAATGTACAGGGAGTACAATAAACTAATATTTAAACAATAGTACATTCGTTTAAGCATTATAAAGAAAGAAACTCGCGACAGACTTAAAATAATTTTAATATAAAATTTCGATACTTCAAAATTTTAATCTCGGGGTAGTTGGCCTTGTGCAATATAAACATAAACGGTCCTTCGATTAACTTTGACAATTACCGAGTTAGTTTACCTTTGCACTTCGACCAGTGCACATCGACACTGACTCTTTCTAAACGCGTAAACTTATAAATTAATACTTTCGATATTTTTTCAATTATTTAAACAATCTTTAATGTATACGGAGTACAATTAACTAATATTTAAACAATAATACATTCGTTTAAACATTATAAAGAAAGAAACTCGCGACAGACATAAAATAATTTTAATATAAAATTCCAACACTTTAAAATTTTAATCTCGGAGTAGTTGGCCTTGTGCAATATAAACATAAACGGTCCTTCGATTAACTTTGATAATTACCGAGTTAGTTTACCTTTGCACTTCGACCAGTGCACATCGACACTGACTCTTTCTAAACGCGTAAACTTATAATTTAATACTTTCGATAATTTTTCAATTATTTAAACAATCTTTAATGTACAGGGAGTACAATAAACTAATATTTAAACAATAGTACATTCGTTTAAGCATTATAAAGAAAGAAACTCGCGACAGACTTAAAATAATTTTAATATAAAATTTCGATACTTCAAAATTTTATCTCGCGGTTGTTGGCCTTGTGCAATATAAACATAAACGGTCCTACGATTAACTTTGATAATTACTGAGTTAGTTTACCTTTGCACTTCGACCAGTGCACATCGACACTGACTCTTTCTAAACGCATAAACTTATAAATTAATACTTTCGATATTTTTTCAATTATTTAAACAATCTTTAATGCATACGGAGAACATTATACTAATATTTAAACAATAATACATTTATTTAAACATTAAAAAGACGGTAACGCGAGAGGAACTAAAAATAATTTTAATATAAAATTCCTACACTTAAAAATTTTAATCTCGAAGTAGTTGGCCTTGTGCAATATAAACATAAACGGTCCTTCGATTAACTTTGACAATTACCGAGTTAGTTTTCTTTTGCACTCTGACCAGTGCACATCGTTTCTCTCTTCCTAAACGCGAAAACTTAAAAATTAATACTCTCGATAGTTTTTCAATTATTTAAACAACATCTAATGTACACGGAGTACAATAAACTAATATTTAAACAATAGTACATTCGTTTAAACATTTCAATTACCGTAACTCGCGAGAAAATTAAAATAATTAAAATTTTATTTGCTTATTTAAATTTTGGACTGCCGTTCCTTGATTGAGTGTGAAGTCAACCAAATTAAATCTCTGATCGACTTGGACTGTTACTGGATCAGTTTTCTTTGGGTTTCCTACGAGTAAGCATCGAAGCTCTCTCAGGATATCTTTCCTGCATAGTTATAAGGAAGACTTGAAGTAAGTATATTTCTATATCACACATTTCTTGAATATTTTATACAGTTTCTTATTATAACAGTGTTCCTAATTATTTTGTTTGTATTTTTCTTTTTCAGAACATCGTTGTAATCGCGAGCATAGCGATGAAGTGATCAAATATTTTTATTGCTAAAATAAAAATATCATCAAATAGAAGCAGTGTTTGTTCGTTCGCGATTCGCGATTTAAATAACAAATGTTTTTTCTTTTAAATAACGACTGCGTGCAATGCAGTTTTTAGAGTCAGTGTTTGCTCGCGAAGTGTTTTGCTCTTTTAACAGTCAGACAGACTGTACTTATAAGAGATAATTGAGTTTCGCGAAGTAAACTCAGTGACCGTTCGTTAAAAAATAACTATCGCTTAATAGAGTCAGTGCATCATTGAAGAGGAATTTAACCAAGTTCAATGTTGACTCTTTTTCAACCAGTTACGAATCATCCACCCTCAATTTCGATCTAAATCCCGAACAAGTGTTTTGGAGCCATCGCAGAACTTCTTAAGTAGTGAGTGAATTTTTAAGTCCCTCTGATCACTCAATCATGTCGAGGACGAAAGGTCCGAATCGGCATGGGTGATTCGTTGTAATTAATTAGTAGAAGAGCATTGAGTGACCACGTGTAAATTTCTTCGGAGATTTACTCGTGAATGGTTTCTTACTTTTTCATTTATTTATTAGATCAGGATAGGGTCTTCTTACTCAAACGTATTTATAATTATTTGAGATTTTGAATATTTTAATACATTTTTAAATATTTTACTCGCGCGGAAATAAATAATGAATCGATATTCATAAGTTCTAATAAGGAACGAGTAAGAAGACACTCGCGATGGATAGTCTCTGGATTACAAACGAAACTGTGGATGATTTTATTACAATAATTAAAATATTCGTTTGTAAGAAGGAACGTCTAAGGGTTTGCTTTATATTTTTAAACAATTATTAATTAAATATTTAATCAATTTAAATTGATACAAAAAAAGTCTCGATAGAGTCATTGGTTTTGAAAGAGAAAAATCGAGTAGAATGATTGCTAAAAAACAAAGAGACGTAATCCGTAAGCCTAGATGATAAATTAATTAATTTTTAGCTCAGGATTTTCAGAAATTAATATACTATTATCTAATTTGTAATTTTTTTATAATTAATATCTAATTTCTCCCACGCAGCGAAAAAGTATCTTTCGAAAGGATAATAATAAGTTTTCAGATTCGTTAGGGTTGTATTAGAGTTTTCTTTCATATCTTAGAATTTGGAATCAAATTTTGTCGTTACAGTTTTAGAGTGATAATCGATTAGGTTGAGGCACGAAGCAAAGAAGAGGCTATATGCCGAAGACAACATGTGGCTCAAGAGGACAACTATTAGACTATTGAGTTATTTTCGAAGGTTCACTAAGAACTTTCGAGAATGGCTCTTAGTTTTACCATGTTATTGTTTTAATTTTACCATGTTGTCACTCAAAATGCTCTTATGGTGATGGGTGTAGAGGTGTAAATTTAAAAAACTGAGATGAAGTAACTTTCCCTAAATAATATTCCCACATTGCCACGCGTACGCGAATAGGATTATTTCATATTTTATGTCTTTTTAATATTAAACTTGTTTTTAAAACTTAATTGAATTTATAATTCTAGTTTAATAAAATCAAATTTTACGTTAAAGTCGATTGATAAATTTAGCACATTTTTTCTTTTCTAAAGTTCAATTCAATTCATAATTTAATTTTAATAAAATCGAGTTCTATATTAAAATCACATATCTATGAAATGTAAAAGTAATATAATATTTCTTTAGATCAGTATTCAGAATTTTTCATTCTTTTTTAATTAATATTTTTTTTTTTAGCTTTTAAGTTTAATTAAATTGAATTCCGAATTTTATCGTTCGTATAATTAATATACATATATACATATTCTTTCTTTTTCCTTATTTCTTTTTAGCTAGGTCTAAGTCGTCAGATAGCGAACACGGGAAGGAATAATTAATAAGTAGGATTATCTTAACATTTAAACAATGTACGATATATGTAAAGTATAATTAATTAATATTTAAACAATAAGATATTTTTAACAACGTTATAAAAATCATATACATGTATTGTCATTTACTATCGATTAAAAGATATAATAATATTTCTTTCAGAGAGAATAATATTTATTTATATTAATCGTTTATTTTTCTTAAGTTTAATCAAATTAAATTTAGCATTTTATCGTTCGTATAATTAATATACATATATACTAATTCTTTTTTCTTTCCTTATTTCTTTTTAGCTAGGTCCGAGTCGTGGGATCCCGAATACGTGTAGGAATAATTAATTAATATTTAAACAATAGGATATTCTTAGCAAAGTTATAGACAACATGTACATATATCATCATATATTATCGATTAATAAATATAATATTTCTTTCAGAAAGAATAATATTTATTTATATCTGTGTTCAGAATATTTCATTTTTTTTTAATTAATCTTTTATTTTTCTTAAGTTTAATCAAATTAAATTCAGCATTTTATCGTTCGTATAATTACTGTCATTTCTATTTTTTCTTATTTACTGTCATTAATTATCCTCTATATATATCTCGGGTAGAACCCATGGGAGGGGCCCATGAGTGTGTGCCTCTGTGTGGGTTGCTGTCTCAGCATCTTACAGAGCTGCTTCTCTATTCTTCTCTTTCTGGAGCTCTCTTCTCTATTTCATATTTTTCATTGTTATTTGCTCCTATTAATTATGATTTATAGTTTCGGGTGGGACCCATGGGGTGGGCCATGGGGGTGTGCCTCTGTGCGGGTTGCTTTCTCAGCATCTTATAGATCTGCTTCTCTTTTCTTCTCTTTCTGGGGCTCTCTTTTCTATTTCATATTTTTCATACTGATTTACTCTTATTAATTATGATTTATAAGTCTCGGGTGGGACCCATGGGATGGGGACATGGGTGTGGGCCTCTGTGCGGGTTGCTGTCTTAGCATCGTATAGATCTGCTTCTATTTTCTTGTCTTTCTGCAGCTTTCTTTTGTATCTCATATTTTTTTTCTTTAATTATGTTTTTAATTATGTCATTAATATGTTATTTCTTTTCATTATGTCTTTTCAGATTTTTATTATGATATTTCTTTTTAATTATGTCTTTTCAAAATATAATTATGTTATTTCTTCTTAATTATGTTTTTTTAATATTTATTTATGTTATTTCTTTTTAATTATGCTTTTATGTTTTTAGTTATGTTATTAATATATTTTTATTCATTGTAATTTATAAGCATTAGGTAGGACCCATGAAATGAAGAGGATTGTTCTTTCAGCAACGTGCAGAGCTGCTTCTATTTTCTTATCTTTCAGCAACTCTCTTTTATTATTCATATTTCTCTTCTTTAATTATGTTTTTAATTATGTTATTAATATGTTACTTCATTTCATTATGTCTTTTCAGATTTTTATTATGTTATTTCTTTTTAATTATGTTTTTATGTTTTTAGGTTTGTTATTAATATATTCTAATTAATTTTAATTTTTAAGCATTAGGTAGGACCCATGAGATGTAGCGGACTGATGCTTTAGCAGCGTGCAGAGTTACTTCTATTTTCTTATTTTTCTTTTATTCATTTTCTTTTTTTCTTTTTCAGAATAGATCATCAAGGTTCATCATTCAAGGTTCGTCGAATGCGTCATCGCCTGGCACGATTCATCATTGATTTTTACGCGGTTACGGGTAGGATAGAAAGAACACTGGCGTGCGTGCCGGCGTGCACAAGCGTGGGTGTTCTCGGGCGCGATTATACCTCGTTTGATTTCTCGTATCGAAAACGCGGATTTAGAGTAGAGTCACCGTTTTTCTAAAACTCACGTGAATGTACGCGGACGCGACTTAAAAGTCCTACCGGGGACTTCGTTTATATTTGCTCGAATATTCGATTAGATTACCACGCGAACGCGTTTTTTTAGAGTAGAGTCACCGTTTTCCGAACACTTGCGTGGGTGTCCGGGCGCGATTAAAAGTCTTATCATGGACTTCGTTTTAGTGTTGAAATTCGGGGTGCGCGAACGGTTTACCTTGTAGTGCTGTACATAGCTGGCTGATGTTATGACAATCCTAATGTTTGGTAGCGGGGCGGAAATCCCGACAAATATCATGGAAAGTCTAAATACCGGTTAGCATATGTCACTTTGGATTTCAACTTAGAGTCACCGTTATTCTAACACCCGCGTGGGTGCTCGCGTGCGCGATTAAAAGTCCTACCGGGGACTTCGTTTTGTTTGCTCGAATATTCGATTAGTTTATTTAGAGTAGAGTCATCGTTTTTCGAACACTTGCGTGGGTGTCCGGGCGCGATTAAAAGTCCTATCATGGACTTCGTTTTAGTGTTGAAATTCGGAGTGCGCTTCGGATTTCAACTTAGAGTCACCGTTATTCTAACACTCACGTAAGTGTTCGCGTGCGCGATTGAAAGTCCTACCGGGGACTTCGTTTTATTTCTTCGACATTTCGATTAGATTACTTCGCGAATTTGGATAGAACAGTAGAATCTACGTAATTATAACACACGTGAGTGTCGCGAACGCGATTAATGCGCTTTGATTGTTCGAAATTCGGATGCACGAATTCAGATGTGCTTAATAATCCGTTATGCCTGAGGCGGAGGGTGTCGAACGGTTAAGCTTTCTGTAAGCGGAGTCCCTGTAGCTAAGGCTAGATACTTCCTGTTAGCTTTGTCCCATGCCCAAGATATCCGAAGCGGAAGGCATAAGGGTCGGTATCGCGGAGCGCGAATTTTAGAGTAAAGTAGAGTCACCGTTAGCTCGTGGGTCTCCACATGCAGCAACCTCCACGTGGTGAGACCTGGATCGTTAATACTTGCAAAGTTTAATTGTAAATTTTTAAATGCAAGTATTAACGAACGAATAGCTGCATATTGAATTACTTTTCCAATATCTATTCAAACTAATTCCAACTAAACATTAACATATTTTCATTTTATATAGCTTATAATACTTCAAAAGAAGAAATATAGCAGAAATCTATTCTACAAAAATACTCAGAGAAACGAAAAGGAAATTTCTCTATCACACTTTAATGTCCGCTGTCATTTCTATTTTTCCTTATTTATTATCAATAATTATTCTTTATAAATCTCGGGTGGGACCCATGGGAGGGGCCTGTGGGTGAGGGCTTCTGTGCGGGCTGCTGTCTCAGCATCATATAGAACTGTTTCTCTTGTCTTATCTTTTTGGGGCTCTCTATTCTTCTCTTTTTGGGGCTCTCTTTTCTTTCTCCGGCTCTCATTTCTATCTTATATTTTCCTTTTTCAATTATGTTTTCAATTGTGTTATTAATATGTTATTTCCTTTTAATTTTGTTTTTAATTATGTGTTTAATTGTGTTTTTAATTATATTTTTAATTATATTTTTGATTATGTTCTTAATTATGTTTTTAAGATATTCTATTAATTATGATTTAGTTGCTTTAGGTAGGATCGATAGGATGGTGCATGTTGCTTCTCTTTTCGTTTCTTTTTCTAAGTCTCTTATCTATTTATATATATTTTCTATTTGTATTTTATATATATGTATATATATTATTTTCTGTTTTATGTATTTTTTTGTTTTTTTTATTTACTGTTTAGCTTTTTCTTTTCCAGGATAGATCATCGAGGGATATGTTCATCACCGGACGGATTCGTCGTCGCATGACGAGATTCATCATCGATTTCTACGCGCGAATACGGGAAGGATAGGAAGAACATTAGCGCGCGTGTCGGCAGGCACAGGCGTTAGTGTTCTCGGGCGCGATTAAACTTCGTTTGATTGTTCGAATCGAAAACGCGAATAGTAGAGTAGAGTCACCGTTTTTCTAACACTTGCGTGGGTGTTCGGGCGCGATTAAAAGTCCTACCGTGGGCTTCGTTTGATTTCTTCAAAATTTCGATGGGGGTACTTCGCGAATTTCGGCTTAACAGTAGAATCTACGTAATTATAACACACATGTGGGTGTCGCGACGCGATTAGTATTTCTAAGGAGTGCGCTTTGTTTGTTCGAAATTCGGAAAGCACGAATTCAGATGTGCTTAATAATCCGTTATGTCTGAAGCGGACGGTGCAAATGGTGGAGCTATCTGTAAGAGGTGTGCAGTAGCTAAAGCTACGCATACCCTGTTAGTTAAGAAGCCAGTGCATTGAAGCGGAAAGGTATGGCGGATCGGTATCGCGGAACGCGGATTTTAGAGTAGAGTCACCGTTAGCCCGTGGGTCTCCACATGCAGCAACTTCCACGTAGTGAGACCTGGGTCGGTATTACTTGCATATACTAATTATAAATTCATTAACGCAAGTATTACTGAGCGAATGGCTGCATATTGTATTACTTTTCCAATATCTTTTTAATCTAATTCCAATTGAACATTAATATTTTTCCATTTTATGTCGTTAATAATACTTCAAAAGAAGAAATTTATCAAGAATATATTGTACAATAATTTCTTAGACAAACGAAAAGGAAATTTTTCTATCTCTCTTTTACGTCCGCTGTCATTTCTATTTATTCTTATTTACTCTCATTAATTATCCTTTGTGTATTTCGGGTGGGACCCATGGGATGGGGACATGGGTGTGGGCCTCTGTGCGGGTTGCTTTCTCAGCATCTTATAGATCTGCTTCTCTTTTCTTCTCTTTTTGGGGCTCTTTTTTCTATTTCATATTTTACATTCTTATTTACTATTATTAATTATGATTTATTAGTCTCGGGTGGGACCCATGGGATGGGGACATGGGTGTGGGCCTCTGTGCGGGTTGCTGTCTTAGCATCGTGTAGAGCTGCTTCTATTTTCTTATCTTTCTGCAGCTTTCTTTTCTATCTAATATTTTTCTTATTTAATTATGTTGCTAATTATGTTATTAATATGTTATTTCTTTTCATTATGTCTTTTCAGATTATTATTATGTTACTTCTTTTTAATTATGTTTTTATGGTTTTAATTATGTTTTTAATATATTCTTATTAATTATGATTTACAGGTTTTAGGTAGGAACCATTAGATGAAGCGGATTGTTGTTTCAGCAGCATGCAGAGCTACTTTTATTTTCTTATCTTTCAGCAGCTCTCTTTTATTACTCATATTTTTTTTCTTTAATTATGTTTTTAATTATGTTATTAATATGTTATTTCTTTTTATTATATTTTTTCAGATATTTATTATGTTATTTCTTTTTAATTATGTTTTTATGTTTTTAGGTTTGTTATTAATATATTCTAATTAATTTTAATTTTTAAGCATTAGGTAGGACCCACGAGATGAAGCGGACTGTTGTTTCAGCAGCATGCAGAGCTACTTCTATTTTCTTATCTTTCAGCAGCTCTCTTTTATTATTCATATTTTTCTTCTTTAATTATGTTTTTAATTATGTTATTAATATGTCATTTCTTTTTATTATGTCTTTTCAGAATTTAATTATGTTATTTCCTTTTAATTATGTTTTTTAATATTTATTTATGTTATTTCTTTTTAAATATGTTTTTATGTTTTTAGGTTTTGTTATTAATATATTCTTATTAATTATGATTTACAGGTTTTAGGTAGGACCCATGAGAGGAAGCGGTCTGTTGTTTCAGCAGCGTCCATAGCTACTTCTATTTTCTTATCTTTCTTTTATTCATCTTCTTTTTTTCTTTTTCAGAATAGATCATCAAGGTATAGGTTCATCTCTGGTCGAATGCGTCATCGCTTGGCACGATTCATCATCGATTTTTACGCGAATACGGGCAGGATAGGAGAACACTCGCACGCTTGTCGGCAAGCACAGGCGTGGGTGTTCGCGGGCGCGATTAAACTTCGTTTGATAGTTCGAATCGAAAACGCGAATTTAGAGTAGAGTCACCGTTTTTCTAACACTCACGTGAATGAACGCGAGCGCGATATAAAAGTCCTACCGGGGACTTCGTTTATATTTGCTCGAATATTCGATTAGATTACCACGCGAACGCGTTTCTTTAGAGTAGAGTCACCGTTTTCCGAACACTTGCGTGGGTGTCCGGGCGTGATTAAAAGTCTTATCATGGACTTCGTTTTAGTGTTGAAATTCGGGGTGCGCGAACGGTTTACCTTGTAGTGCTGTACATAGCTGGCTGATGTTATGACAATCCTAATGTTTGGTAGCGGGGCGGAAATCCCGACAAATATCATGGAAAGTCTAAATACCGGTTAGCATATGTCACTTTGGATTTCAACTTAGAGTCACCGTTATTCTAACACCCGCGTGGGTGCTCGCGTGCGCGATTAAAAGTCCTACCGGGGACTTCGTTTTGTTTGCTCGAATATTCGATTAGTTTATTTAGAGTAGAGTCATCGTTTTTCGAACACTTGCGTGGGTGTCCGGGCGCGATTAAAAGTCCTATCATGGACTTCGTTTTAGTGTTGAAATTCGGAGTGCGCTTCGGATTTCAACTTAGAGTCACCGTTATTCTAACACTCACGTGAGAGTTCGTTTGCGCGATTAAAAGTCCTACCGGGGACTTCGTTTTATTTCTACGACATATCGATTAGATTACTTCGCGAATTTAGATAGAACAGTAGAATCTACGTAATTATAACACACGTGAGTGTCGCGAACGCGATTAATGCGCTTTGATTGTTCGAAATTCGGAAGCACGAATTCAGATGTGCTTAATAATCCTTATGCCTGAGGTGGAGGGTGTCGAACGGTTAAGCTTTCTGTAAGCGGAGTCCCTGTAGCTAAGGCTAGATACTTCCTGTTAGCTTTGTCCCATGCCCAAGATATCCGAAGCGGAAGGCATAAGGGTCGGTATCGCGGAGCGCGAATTTTAGAGTAAAGTAGAGTCACCGTTAGCTCGTGGGTCTCCACATGCAGCAACCTCCACGTGGTGAGACCTGGATCGTTAATACTTGCAAAGTTTAATTATAAATTTTTAAATGCAAGTATTACCGAACGAATAGCTGCATATTGTATTACTTTTCTAATATCTTTTCAAACTAATTCCAACTGAACATTAACATATTTCCATCTTATATGACTAATAATACTTCGAAAGAAGAAATATAACAGAATTTATTGTACAATAATTTCTTACAGAACGACAAGGAAATTTATCTATCACAATTTTATGTCCATTGTCATTTCTATTTATTCTTATTTACTCTCACTAATTATTCTTTATATATCTCGGGTGGGACCCATGGGAGGGGCCCATGGGTGAGGGCCTCTGTGCGGGTTGCTGTTCAGCATCATATAAGGCTCTTTCTCTCGTCTTATCTTTCTGGGGCTCTCTTTTCTTTCTCTGGCTCTCGTTTCTATCTCTTATTTCTCATTTTTAATTATGTTTTCAATTATGTTATTAATATGTTATTTCCTTTTAATTATGTATTCTTAAGATTTATTTATGTTCTTCCTTTCTAATTATGTATTTTATTATGTGTTTATGTTTTTAATTATATTTCTAATTATGTTTTTGATTATTTTCTTGATTATGTTTTTAATTATGTTTTTAATCTATTTTTATTAATTATAATTTATAAGTTATAAGTAGGACCCATGGGATGGTGCATGCTGCTTCTCTTTTCGTTTCTTTTTCTAGGTCTCTTACATATTTATTTTCTATTTGTATTTTATATATGTATATATATATTATTTTCTGTTTAATACTTTTTTTTGTTCTTTTATTTTCTCTTTAGCTTTTTCTTTTTCAGGATAGATCATCGAGGGATAGGTTCATCTGCCGCCGGATGATTCGTCGCCATCGCTGGATTCATCGTCGATTTCAACGCGCGAATACGGGAAGGATAGGAAGAACACCGGCGCGCGTGTCGGCGGGCACAGGCGTGGGTGTTCTCGGGCGCGATTAAATTTCGTTTGATTGTTCGTATCGAAAACGCGAATTTAGAGTAGAGTCTACGTTTTTCTAACACTCGCGTGGGTGTCCGGGCGCGATTAAAGGTCCTACCGTGGACTTCGTTTGATTTCTTCAAAATTTCGATGGGGGTACTTCGCGAATTTCGGCTTAACAGTAGAATCTACGTAATTATAACACACACGTGAGTGTCGCGACGTGATTAGTATTTCTAAGGAGTGCGCTTTGTTTGTTCGAAATTCGGATGGCACGAATTCGGATGTGCTTAATAATTCGTTATGTCTGAAGCGGACGGTGCAAATGGTGGAGCTATCTGTAAGAGGTGTGCAGTAGCTAAAGCTACGCATACCCTGTTAGTTAAGAAGCCAGTGCATTGAAGCGGAAAGGTATGGCGGATCGGTATCGCGGAACGCGGATTTTAGAGTAGAGTCACCGTTAGCCCGTGGGTCTCCACATGCAGCAACCTCCACGTGGTGAGACCTGGGTCGTTAATACTTGCAAAGTCCAATTGTAAATCTTAAAACGCAAGTATTATCGAGCAAATGGCTGCATACTGTATTACTTTACCATAATTGTTTTAATCTAATTCCAACTAAACTTTAACATATTTCCATCTTATATAGTTAATAATACTTCGAAAGAAGAATTATAACAGAATTTATTGTACAATAACTTCTTACAGAACGACAAAGAAATTTATCTATCACAATTTTATGTCCATTGTCATTTCTATTTATTCTTATTTACTCTCACTAATTATTCTTTATATATCTAGGGTGGGACCCACGGGAGGGGCCCATGGGTGAGGGCCTCTGTGCGGGTTGCTGTTCAGCATCATTTGGAGTTGTTTCTCTTTTCTTCTCTTTCTGGGGCTCTTTTTCGTTCTCCGGCTCTCTTTACATTCTCCGGCACTCTTTTCGTTCTCCGGCTCTCTTTTCTATCTCATATTTTTATTTTTCAATTATGTTTTTAATTATGTTTTTAATATATTCTTATTAATTATGATTTATAGGTCTTAGGTAGGATTCATAGAATGGTGTTGTCTGTCGTTTCAGCATCGTGCAAAGCTGCTCTTTTTTGTTTCTTTCTCTAGCTTTCTTATTTATTTATATATGTTTATTTTCTATTTTATTTATTTTTTATTATATACATTTTCTATTTATAATCCGTGTATATATTATATTTTATTTTATATATTTGTTTGCTTCCTCTTATCTTCTCCTTAGCTTCTTTTTTTTCAGGATAGATCATCGAGGGATAGTTTCATCTGCCGCCGGATGATTCGTCGCCATGGCTGGATTCATCATCGATTTCAATGCGCGAATACGGGAAGGATAGGAAGAACACTGACGCGCGTGTCGGCGGGCACAGGCGTGGGTGTTCTCGGGCGCGATTAAACTTCGTTTGATTGTTCGTATCGAAAACGCGAATTTAGAGTAGAGTCACGTTTTTCTAACACTCGCGTGGGTGTCCGGGCGCGATTAAAGGTCCTACCGTGGACTTCGTTTGATTTCTTCAAAATTTCGATGGGGGTACTTCGCGAATTTCGGCTTAACAGTAGAATCTACGTAATTATAACACACACGTGAGTGTCGCGACGTGATTAGTATTTCTAAGGAGTGCGCTTTGTTTGTTCGAAATTCGGATAGCACGAATTCGGATGTGCTTAATAATTCGTTATGTCTGAAGCGGACGGTGCAAATGGTGGAGCTATCTGTAAGAGGTGTGCAGTAGCTAAAGCTACGCATACCCTGTTAGTTAAGAAGCCAGTGCATTGAAGCGGAAAGGTATGGCGGATCGGTATCGCGGAACGCGGATTTTAGTGTAGAGTCACCGTTAGCCCGTGGGTCTCCACATGCAGCAACCTCCACGTGGTGAGACCTGGGTCGTTAATACTTGCAAAGTCTTATAACGCAAGTACTACCGAGCGAATGGCTGCATATTTGACTTTTCCAAATTTTTCATTCTATCTATACGTTACAGTACTTACATTTTAGTTTGCTAATAATACTTCTATAAATAAGTGATTAAGTATAATAAAATTCTAAAATAAGTTTTTAAAGAAACGGACCTACAACTTTTCTATAGATTTTATTTTTATAGTCATTCCTATTTATTCTTATTTATTATTATTAATTA
Organism: Vespa mandarinia; assembly: GCF_050613455.1. NCBI lineage: Eukaryota > Metazoa > Arthropoda > Insecta > Hymenoptera > Vespidae > Vespa > Vespa mandarinia. The sequence goes on from NC_140811.1 coordinate 706,290, forward strand.
TTATCTATAAGTTTCGGATAGGTCCCATCGATAGGACCCATAGGTGCGGGGCCTTTGCGCGGGTTGCTGTCTCAGCATTGTGTAAAGCTGCTGTATCTTTCTCCTTTTCATATTCTCTTTATCTTCTGTATGGATCCTCAAGGGACATATAAGGGATATATTCATCTACATAGTCTAGGGACTAATTCTCTTCAAGTTAGCGTTGGAATCTAGAATTTTCGGTTAACTCATATTAATCCAGGGTGTGTAAATTTTTAAATTAGATTACCATTATTATAACACTCACGGTAGTATCGCGGACGTTAATTAAAAGTTACTACCGTGGACTTCGTTCTATTTGAATATTAAAGTAGGGTCACTGTCACTATAGAGTAGAGCCATCGTTATTTTAGAGTGCAGCAACCTTTCATCGACCCTTTGTTTCATCCTTTAAATTTATTTATTTATTTTCATGTATTATGAGTGTTTCTGGGTAAGTTGTAAATAAATAAGTAAAATAAATATAAAAGAATAACAACTCTCATTAGAATCTTTCTAATATTTAGTGTCTTTTATTTACAAACACCTCGTATTATTTACTCGCATATCTACACTTTTCTATAGCGTGAGTAAAACATACAAAAAATGCATATTATTATAATTAATTTGTATTTTAAGACACTTGCATTGGTCTAATTTTTAGAAATAGTATTGTTACATAAAATATAACAGTTATTAATATAAACATATCTTTCCTAACAATCATTTTTATATATATATATAATTACTGTTTTCTTATTAATTAATAAGTATACATTATAATAATGCACTTATATGATACAATACTTTATACATTTATTATATAATTGATGTCATGTCAATAATTTAAATTATTCTCCACCATTTAAATGTGTGTGTAGGTGTGTGTATGTATACATACATTTTTGTGAAAGGACAATGAGTGACATAAGATGTACTATTTCCAACATTTAACAGAATATTAAGTATGTCTGATTAACGGTCAATTTTCTTTTCTTTTCTTTTTTTTTCTTTTTTAACTTTTATAAATGAATTGGCTCTCCTAAAACTCTCCAGCAATGTTTGATCTTGGCAGCTTAAATAGATTGATGTCTCTCTCTTAAATAATGAAATACTTTTTGTAAGAGAATAATTAATAATCGACGACGTGAACATATTTTTAATTTATCCAAGATGTAGACTTGGATAAACAAGCGAGGTTAGGAGAGTATAGTAAATCCTATTGCGAAGGTCCGCTCATCATTCCCATCGGTGGCATACCTTGAATGCCATATGGTCCTTGCGGTGGTCCTTGTGTTCCAGCCATTGGAGAATGTAACTGCATAGCTGGACTTTGTATTTGTTGAGTTGCAGTTACTTGACTTCCAGCTGGAGATGCAACAACCTGTAAAATAATATAAATGAAATGTTAATAGAATCTTAAATAAACATATTAAGAATGTTATTAAGGATAATTATTATTATTTTATAATAATGCATACCTGTGATATTACTGGAGGTTCAGAAGGAAGCGTCAAATTTGTTAAAAGATCTCTTACAGCTGGAAACAAGGAGCACTCTGATTGATTTGCACCATACTCAGCAAATCTTTTTAATTGTAACGACGCTGCTGCAGTTGCAGAAGCAGGACTAGGATCTCTTTTCTCTGCTAATTGAGTTAAATTAGTACTAACATCATATACAAGTGGTAGTACAAGGGATGGTGTTTCTCCTTGATATGGTATACCTATTCTTGTTATTTGTAACTGGAATTAAAAAATGTCTTAATTATATAGGTCTCTTAACAATTGAAGATAGAATATATAGTGTTAATATAATTATATAATATATAATTATATTACATAATTATAAAATTAGTAGAAAAATATCCTTACAAAAAATAGAATTTTGTTTCTGCACACAAGTACAGCTGCCATACCAGTTGGCACAATTGGTGTTGCAGATGGTGGAATACGTAAACACCATTGTACAGACCATTTTAATTGTTGCTGTTGTGCAAGACCAGGTACAAGTTCTAATTTCATTATTTGAACAAAATCTTTCAAAACGTTGAAAGGAACGTTAAGCATCTTCCCAAAGCCAGATATTGTATTTGGTTTATAAGGTGGAACAGCAACGCGAGTATCGAAAAATTTTTCTATAATCTATAGAAAATTGTCCATAAGAAGAATTAATTAAATTTATCATTAAAAAAAAAAAAAGAAGAAGAAGTTATATAATTTATTAATCTTACTTGTAATTCCTCGGAAGTCCATTGATCTTTGTGTTCCGAAAGCGGTTGTACTTTTATATGAAGAGATTGAAGATGTTGTGGATTTAATCCAACTCTACATTGTAAACTTTCCACTTTAAAGTGTACAACGCCTGGTTCTGTGATGTTGATGCTAGTTAACTGAAATTATGATAGGACGTATTTAATTTTTCATATCTTATTTTTTAAATTATAAATCAGAATTATACAAGTTATGAAAATATGTTAATGTTATTCTTACACATTCGTCTTTTTGAATAAAACGCGTTAATTGTCGCCTCATATAGATACAACCCAGAAATCTTTCTAGCGGCGATAAATCTGGCCCAGGTAATCCAGAAGGATGAGAAGAAGGACAAGAAAGTAGTTCTAATGCTTCATGAGTGAGAAGAGTTGGTACAGCTCCGGCCCATGATCTTTGAGGTAATACTCTAGATATATGACTGCCACTTTTGTGATCCGTTGCTTGAGGACTATGTAAGGCTGCATGACCAGGACTTTGACCAGGTCTAACTGGAGAAGGTCGTGGAACACTTGGAGATCCTGGCCAATTTGAAGCAGCAGGAGAGGCCATACTTTGTGAAGAAGGAAATGGACTACCATCAATATGGCCTAATGTCAACAAATGAAGTTTTAATTTTAAAACATTCATAATATACGTATGTATATATATATTAATTTAGCATATATTTATTTGAACATTTGTACCTGTTTGCATAAACGATCCTGCAGGCGAATGTCCTACTTGTACATTATTGCAAGGCCCTGGAGAAGATGTTGGCATAAGTCCAACAGGACTTGATACATGCATTGGATTTAAAGGACTGTTAGCAACAAGACTTGAACCAGGTGATGGGTGTGGTAACATATTTGGTGTATTAGGGGGTAGCGAAGGCGGTGATGCTAAATTAAATGAAGTTGCAGGACTGCTACCAAAACTTTGATGTTGACTGGCCTAAAATTATTTCACTTTATTAGTTTATTATATCAATAAAAATATAAACAGCCATTTACTGGTATTCCAATTGAAAAAAATACCTGTGATATATTCGCAGTATGTGGACTAGCAGGAGTATGTGGATTACTACCAGATGGTGGAGTTAATGGTGGATGAAATCTTAAACCATCTCGTTGTTGGGCTGGAGATTGTGGACCGCTTCTATGATGACTTAAAAAACCAACTCCACTTCCTCCGCCATCGCTATCCATAGTAACTGGCGATGGTGGATTATCATCTTCTGATTGTGATCTTCTTCTAAAAAGAGCGCTCTCATCCACGTACTTGGAAAGAAATGCCTATAAAAATAATAATAATAATAATGTAATTAATTAATAAAATCTAAAAAAAATATTTATATCCATATTAAATCTATTACCTTAAGACCTTGCATAGGTGTAAATTCATTAACAATATAACTTCTATCAAAACAACTATATGCACCATCACGTAAACTAACAAGCCCATTTCCTCTCATTCTTAATTCCAAACAATACAATCCTTGGTATGCTATTCTCACCAATGTTACACACTGTGGCATTATCGTAAATGTTTGTACTGGTACTTGTGGCCTCTGTAAAAAAAAAAAAAAAAGAAAAACATCTTAATAAAATTGTACAATAGTAAAATAATACCTAATATTATAAGACTTACGGAATTATATACACAAAGTTGAGGAATAGTTGGTAATTTGCTAATTGATGTAAGTGGCTGTATAGTCTCATGAAGTATAATAATTAATTGAGCTAAATTTCTATGCCTATTCAAATGTGCTTCAAGTTGTTCCTTCATGATAGAATGTGCATTGGCAACTGTATTTGTTGGACCTGCAACATATGAATAATTAAAATTAAACGTTGATCATATATTAAGTAATCCATTTATTTAATATTGTATAATTATAATTGTATATTAAAATTGTATAATTAAAAATAATAATAAATAAAACCGAATAATTGAAATTAGAATTCATTATTAATAACCTTACTTACTTTTCCCAAATATTAATTTAAATGCTTTATCATCAGTATTCCAATATACAGTTACAGTTGCTCCCCGATTAGGACCATACGCAAGGATTAGTTTGCTATAACTATATGATTTAACTGTGACCAGATTTCGTAAATTATATTTTTCTAGAGAAAAAAAAAAAAAAAAGAAAAAAAATAAAAGAAAAAAAAAGAAAAAAAAAAGAAAAAAAGAAAGAAAACAATTGTTATCAATAAATATCATTTTCACACAGAAATGTTATTTCACATAACTTACCGATTTTAAAATATTCAGCTAAATCCTGAACTATTGAATACAAATGAACAATTTGTGCCCAATCATTCAATAATGAATCTACTGTGCGTGACACATTATCCGCCGTTAACATATCATATGAAAAATATACTGGTCTACGTAAACCTTAAATATAAATAATTATATATATATATATATATATATATATATATATATATATATATATATATATTATCAAAGATAATTATCTGCATAAAATATTCAAATTTTATAGAGAAAAATTAATTAATTAATTTAATTAATTAATTAATTAATTAAAAATAATTATATTTCTTAACTTTATATATTGTAATAAAGAATACCTTGTTCCTTAGTATGGTTACTAGTAAGAGGACTACTGTAAAAAACAAATTCAGCCATCCATGACTTTCCTATCCCTTTTCCATGAACTCTGATAGAAACACTAAGAAGTCTTTTTAAAAGAGAATACCACGCACTGCTTGTTGCAATATTTGGTGATGGAGGAAGTAACTGTACAAGTTTCAGTACTAAAGCTGTAGCATTTGCTTCTACTTGAAGCCCTTGATGTGCTATATCCCGTCTACTAAGCTGTAAAAATATTTATTTAATAATAATAATTTAATATTGAAATAATACAATATATGAATGTAATCTATATACATTATTTATTTTAGTTACTCCTTGATTAAACAATAAATTATAAAATATTTTATTTTACCTCTTGAGCCAAAGTTACAAATGGTATCCTTTCATCGCACAAAGCTACAACGTGGGCCAATTCAGGAATAAAATATGCTGGATGTTTTGATCTTCTGTTCTGTGCTATACCCACTGCATCTGTTCTTCCCCCAGTTCCCGTGCTTCTGCGCTTGTTGCTCATTGGCTCCATCGCTTCTGTAATGTACCCCCCATCTTGATCATTACTCCCTAAAAAATCCTCCCATTAATCCCCCAAAGTAGTAAGATGCCAACATCACATTCATTGTTGCCAGATGTTAATACTTGTAGTTACAACACGTAAACAATTAAACGATTAGTAAGAAATTTGGGACATATTAGTCATTATTTAGGAAGTAATTAATAACACAGAAATTTTTGTTAAAGATAAAACTTCCAATGATAAAGCTTACTTGTATACATAGAAATATATGTTGAAAATAACAGGACCCAATGAACTGTTATAATTTGTATCTTCTAGTCTGACACTGATGCTGGTTGCTTACATTTTACAATACTAATGCAAAGATAAAATGAATGACAAAGCAAAACAACAGCCATATTACATAAATGAAAGATATGAAACAATAAATTTATTTTAATTGTGACAAGTATCTATTAAATAATACTTTTTTTTTTCTAATATTATTAACGTACCTGTACTTCTGGCAATAACAAATATTAGAAATTCATATTCTTTCTACAGTCAATAAATTATTGACTTTGAAAAGTTTCATATTACTAAGTCATGCATAACTTTATATGTTAGATAATACACATAGATTTTGTATATTAACGTAAAAATAAAAAAAAAAAATAAAAAAAAAAAAAAAAGAATTGTACATACATAGCAACTTACAATAATATAACAGATGTCAATATTTCGACATGCCTACTATATATAATTAACTGATAACACATACTTCTGATTATTTATATTTACGTATATATACTTACCACTATCAACGCTAGTGAATGGTCCATGAGTAATCACAAATGTGTCAAATTCAATAAGGGTTTGAACTTTTAAATACATCTTAGGAATTTCTGCTTCTATACTATCATCGTGTGGATCATCTTCAATGGAACTATGTTTTACTACTGCAAGATAAAATGAACATTCAATTTCACATGGAGAATTTTCTTTTTCCTTGAATGCCACAATCTAAAATAAAATAATAAACATTAAATATTCCTGTTGCTTTAAATTATGCTATTAAAGATGATATTTCGTATATACCAAAATAACTGACGGATGCCTATGTAATTGAACAAACATGCGATGTCTACTAATTTTTGACATTGGATGTTCTGGATGATGTAAAACTGGTAAACGTTCATAAGATGTGGCAGGTAAATGTTGTAATGTTTTTTCACATCTTCTTTGTGTAATCCAAAATCTATGATAGCAAAGTTTGTAATATATAAACTTGATACTTTCTTTTGAAGAAATATGATATTAATTAATATTAACAGAATAATCCATAAAACTTTACCTTAATTCTGATATAAGTGTAGTAAGTCTAGAATGATCACCATTCAATGCAGCAGTTAATTCAGGCACTAAAGGAGCATCATATTGTGGTACATGACATTGAAGCATCCCTGTATGAGTATCTACTGTAACTAAGAGAAGCTCTGCTCTTAAACACGGCTGTAATACTGGAACTGATAAAATAGCTGGAGATCCTGCTAATGTACCTATAATGAAGCATTATTTATGTGAAAAAAAAATCAGTATTTTTTCCCCCTCCGTATATACTTACATTCAACATCTTTCAATATTGCTTGCAACTCTTGTTTTAATTCAGAAAGGCGACTTCTTGTTCGTATATAAATAGTATGCACAAGTAAACACTCCATTGATAATTGATCTGATCTTATAGCCCTATCTGCTATTTCACTTTCCTAATTAATCATAAAGAATACATAAAATAAAGCAATTATAATAATTTGTACAATAAGAAATAATTGTTTAATTCCAACCTTGCTACCTAATGATGGTACATGTACTACAGCAAGAGGTCTTGCAGGATCATGTTGATCAACTTGTACAGTTAATCTATATCCAAGTTCTGATCTAGGATCTTTACTAGTTAATTCTCTGAAATTTATTATATATATATATATATATATTAATAATAATCATAAAGAGAATTGCACTATAAAAAAGATTAAAGACGATACAATCTTTTTATCTCAAGTACATACCTCCAATATGATATAGATAAACATTTTCCAGGTGTATATTCATCTACATGTATATGTTCATCTAATCTATCACGAATTAATCTTAATGTTTGTGAATAAAGTACTTCCAATTGTAACGATTGACAAAAATAATGAAGAATATGGTATACTTCAGACAATGGATTAGAGCTTTCTGCTAATCTAGATTGCACGACCTTTCATAAAAAAAAAAAAAAAAAAAAAAAGGAAGAAAAAAAACACATAATACATTAATTGTGTACATAATATGATATTATATTTATTTACCTGATGAACATAACGCGTTTGTAAGGGATGTACTAATGCTTTTCCATCTCCCGTTTCTCTATCAGAAACTAAAATCTCCAATTCCAATAATCTCCATGGTACTGCTGGACCATCTCCCATAACAGTAAGCGAAACTGAAAATTCTTGTTCGACTAAAAATGTTACTCTACCAGCTTCGATCTATAAAAACGAAAGGGGGGGAAAAAAAGAATAGATCAAGAAGCAACAATGTAAAATAAAAAATGATATTCCTCCATTATAAATTATTTTATAAACATACCTTCAAATTACGCATTTGTGGAAGTAAATTTCCAGTAACTAGTCTATGTTGTATTACTTGATTTAATCTTTGTAATGTACTTCTTTTTTCTGCTGGAGTAATAGGATCAGGCGGTACTATTCTTTCCTGTATAAATAACATTTTTTAAATAATAGATTATTCGTTATAATTCGTATTTTTGTAGATTATTATATATTATCTGCATACTCTGATACAAGCTGGTAAACGACCATATGTGCCTGTAGTAAGGACCTCTACTGCTGCAGGAATATGAAAATTAGGTAATCTTGCATGGACGAGTGTCTTTCGTGCCATTCTTGCCAACATGTCAGCAGTATCAACAAAAAGTAATGATTGTTTGTCTAAAAATGCCATAATGTGCTGCAACATATGAAAAAATTATATTTATATTATTCGAGTAAAAAAAAAAAATCAATACAGTATATATATATATATATATATATATATATATATATATATATACATATATATAAATATATGTACTTACTGCTGATTTATCGACTTTAGATGCACTGTTGGCCCATTTTACTAATGCCAATAAACGAACATATAATTGTCTCGTTCTAGCAGAAAAATTATAAATTTCAATTTTACGTTCCATATCAGTTTTGCGAGGTAATCTAAAGAAATAAGTTACTTATTATCATTTATACCTTATTTATGTATTTAAATTTCTAATGTTAAAGAAGTAAAATATTCTTCAATAATCTTTAAATGTATAAATAAAAGATATAGACTTACAATTCTGCTAGTACAGTAAGTTCATGATAAGTACGTTGTATAATGAAATCTATGAGCAAGCCAAGAGAAATAGAACCACCACGATTACCCTCTTGTGGTATATTATTTGTTACTGGCGTTTGATGTCCTTCTAATGGTACAGGTGCCATTTTTATTTTTTTATTTTAAACAATAGGATGTATCCTCTTCCGATCTTGCAAAATAATACAAATATTTAATACTTAATAATCGTATTATAAAACAATTTATATCGTTTAACAATATTTGTTACTTTTATAATATTGAACTTTTTATTATATACATTTTACATACATACTGAATGTATTTTTAAATGTGATCATGGATGTATAACTTTGGATCATAAAGCTGCAATTTTCCAGGCACTTTCTGTATCATTAGACCAGAAACGTTAGTTGAATTAATAAAGTTATATTCAATGCAATCACTGTGAAAAATATATCATATTAAAATAATTCAATCTTTCATTTTATATATATCTTTTATAAGAAGTAAAATTAAATTCAATAGGTTAAAATTTGAAGGTTATTTTATCGAAAACGAATTAACTACAGGTTACTTTTTTTAAATGAAAAAAATAACATTTGAAAAAAACTTAATGAGAATCCATATATCCTTCCAAATTATCAACAATTTATGCGATATATTTTGTAATTTTTATAATGATCAAATCATTAAGTAAAAAAAAAAATGTATATATATATATATGATAATAACTTCATAAATTAAAATATTTTTCAACACTTTCATAAAAAAAAGTCTAAATAAAATAGAACATTTCATTTTATAGTCTTTTCAAATCAACAATATGTAAATCATTATGTAAAAAAAAAAAAAAAAAAAAAAAAAAAATAATCTATTGAGTTGTTCGGAAAGTAATTTCGTTTTTTTTTTGTGAAAATGAAAGACAATTTCCGTATAATGAACAAATATTTTATTAAATTATATATTGGCTTTTTCCAAAGCCAATATCCATCAAAAAAAAAGGTGATGCTGTCTGTTTGGTGGGATTTTAAAGGAATCGTTTTTTTTTTTTTGAGATTTTACCGGATAACACAATTAATTCGGAAGTCTACTGTCATCAGCTGGACAAACTGAATGTTGCACTTCAACAGAAACGGCCAGAATTAATCAAAAGAAAAGGTGTAGTGTTCCACCAGGATAATGCGAGACCTCATACAAGTTTAGTCTCTCGCCAAAAACTTTTACAGCTTGAATGGAATAAAATGCCACACCCACCATATTCTCCAAATCTGGCACCTTTGGATTATTATTTCGATCACTGCAAAATTTTTTAGACGGTAAAACCTTCACTTTAAATGAGGAGGTCAAGAACCACCTCGATCAGTTTTTTCCCCAACAAAGACCAAAAATTTTATGAGCGTGGAATCATGTTACTACCAGAAAGATGCTAAAAGATATTAGACGAGAATTTTTAATATATAATTTAATAAAATATTTGTTCATTATACGAAAATTGTCTTTCATTTTCACAAAAAAAAAACGAAATTACTTTCCGAACAACCCATTAACTTCTCGCCAAAGGACATAACTTTCTCTTATATAGTTACATTAGCTAAGCGACACATCGAAAACTGATTTCAGTCAACTTCAATCAAATACTTAAAGCAACTGAAAGAAAAGTGCGATGGGTTGATTCATGTTAATTATGTTAAATGTTACTCACGATTACTAGGGGAGGGCGTTAGTGTCAACATATTTATAACGACCAATAGGGAACAATTATTACAGCGGTTTTTTCAAATATCTTTTGTCATATCAACGCTTCGTGAATGACTCAATTAATGAAGACAAGTTATAGAAATATTAACGAGGTGTCACTGTAATCGCGTTTTCTTATTGGTTTCTTATAAACAGCTTATATATTAGATGTGTGAGCACTCCGGGTTCACCTTGGCACGTCATTCACGCCCGCTGACGCGCGGGTTCTGTGAGGGTATTTTAATTTGAGTGAATTGTGTCTGTCGTATGAATTTCTTAAAATGGGAGGAAAATGGTCAAGTATGGATCCTCTGCAAGTAGAGGTTCCAGAATTAAAAAGTTTATTAGAAAGAGATCCATATTTGAAACCTTATGAAAAGGATATACGCCGAAGGTATCTTTATAAGTTTAATCGTATTCTTAACAGATCTTTTCACTTGCTTTTATCTTCTTTATTTTATATTGAAATATACGTTCTTTCATTATTTTTAGATATGCTTTATTTAAAGATTATATAGAAAAAATAGAAGCAGGAGATGGTAATTTAAATAACTTTTCAACGGCATACAACATATACGGAATACACGTTAATAAGGATAATAGTGTAACAGCAAGAGAATGGGCACCTGGAGCTCAAGAATTATTTTTAACAGGAGATTTTAGTAAGAAATTTTACTTATATATATATGTATGTATGTATATCTTTTATCTATACTATCCTTAATTAGCATCAATTTTCTTTTTCTTTTTAAAGATGGTTGGGATAAAACTAAAACGCCATACAAGAAACTGGAGTATGGGAAATGGGAATTACATTTACCTCCAAATCCAGATGGAAGCTCTCCATTACAACATCTTTCTGAAGTTAAGATTATCGTTAAGGATCATAATAATGAATTATTGGAAAGACTTAGTCCCTGGGCCACATATGTAAATCAACCACCAGATAAAAATGAAGGCACAACATTTAAACAACGTATTTGGCATCCCAGTCCTGAAAAAGTTAGATTTACAGATAGAATATATATTGTAATTAATATATATTGTATTTATATATATTACACTTTTCTTATAGGTTTACAAATTTAAACACCCGAAACCAAAGAAACCTGAAAGTCTTAGAATATATGAATGTCACGTTGGTATTGCTACCCAGGAATTACGAATTGGTACATATCTTGAATTTGCTAAAAAGATAATTCCACGTATAGTAAAACAAGGCTATAATGCTATACAATTAATGGCTATTATGGAACATGCTTATTATGCCAGCTTTGGATATCAAGTAGCTATATATCTTTTTCTTTATTTAATTTAAATATTTATATGAATATTCCTATGAAACTTCTTGCATTAAAATTAATTAGGTAACTTCATTTTATGCCGTTTCATCTCGATATGGTACACCAGAGGAATTAAAAGAATTGGTAGATGAAGCTCATGCTCATGGTCTTTATGTATTATTAGATATGGTGCATTCGCATGCTTCAAAAAATACTTTAGATGGGTTAAACATGTTTGATGGTACGGATAGTTGTTTCTTTCATACTGGTAGTCGTGGACAACATCCACTTTGGGATAGTAGATTATTTAATTATGCAGAATATGAAGTACTACGCTTTTTACTTTCTAATTTACGTTGGTACATAAGCGAATATGGCTTTGATGGATTCAGGTTAGAAAAATTAACTTTATTTCATTATATATGTTAGTCACATGATGTAAAATATTTATGATTTATAATTAAAACAGATTCGATGGAGTTACATCAATGCTGTATCACTCAAGAGGTTTTGGGCAAGGTTTCAGTGGCCATTATGATGAATATTATAGCTTAAATGTTGATGTCGAGGGTGTGGTTTATTTGATGCTAGCTAATCATATGTTACATGATTTATATTCTGAAATTGCTACAATAGCTGAAGATGTTAGTGGGATGCCAGGTATATGCAGGTATTAAATCAAATAATATTGGATATTTACATAATATTATTGTATGTTCTTCATATAAACATAGGAAACTAATGAAATTAAATGATAAAGAAAGTTTATTTATAACCATGATTATAATAATGTATTAAAGATATGTATTTTCTTAAGATATATATATATAATTTTTAAGACCAGTCGCTGAAGGTGGTGTTGGATTTGATTATCGACTAGGAATGGCTATACCTGACAAATGGATTAAATTATTAAAAGAAACCAAAGATGAAGATTGGAATGTGGGTGACATATGTTGGACATTAAGTAACCGCAGATGGATGGAAAAAACAGTTGCATATTGTGAATCTCATGATCAAGCTCTTGTAGGTGATAAAACAATAGCATTTTGGCTCATGGATAAAGAAATGTATACACATATGAGTTCACTGAGTCCATCAAGTAATATTATTAATCGTGGTATAGCTCTTCATAACATGATCATGCTTATCACGCATTCTTTGGGTGGAGAAGCTTATCTAAATTTCATGGGTGAGAGTTCTTTTGATAAGTATTTACTTCGTATAATTATCTTTAAAAAGTAGGTCGTGCGTGATATAATTTACATTTTCATTTTTCATCTTTATTCTTATTATAGCATATATATATATATATATATCATAAGAAATCACAATTAATTTTTTTTTTAATAAAATAATAAAAAGTTTTAATTTAATTTAATTGAAATGTGTAAATACAATTAATAATTTCATTTAATATTTAAAAATGAATTCATTTGCACATAGGAAATGAATTTGGACATCCAGAATGGCTAGATTTTCCTCGAGCTGGCAATGCAGATAGTTATCATTATGCAAGAAGACAATGGAATTTGGTAGATGACGAATTATTGAAATACAAGTTTATGAATAATTGGGATCGTGATGTGAATAATTTAGAAGAAAAATATGGATGGTTACATGCTAATCCTGTATGTTTTATAAAAATTTTGTTCAACAGTTCAAAAAATAATAAATATTTGCAATGATTTCAGGGATATGTTAGTTGGAAGCACGAAGATGATAAATTGATAGTTTTTGATCGTGCTGGACTTACATTTGTTTTCAATTTTCACCCCACAAAGTCTTTTGCTGATTATACGATAGGAGTGAGACAGCAAGGAGCACATAAAATTGTATTATGCAGTGACAATACACAATATGGAGGTGAAAATCGAGTTGATAATAATACTAAACATTTTACAAATCCTGAACCATATTCTGGCTTGCCATATAGAATGATGGTATATATTCCTTGTCGTACAGCTATAGTATATGCTCATGGTACGTATAATGATAACTTATCAAACAAATATATATAAAATACTACATTATTAATATTCGTAATTTATTTTTAGAAACCTGATATATGAAGAAACTATGTAACATATACTATAATCCTGTAAATTTCAATACTGTAGTTAACATAAAATTGTATTTTTATAAAACATTATCTTTTATTACGCAATATTATTTTATAAAATAATATTCTGTAATTTATATTATATTTTATGGGAAACAGAAATAAAAGAAGAAAAATTTTTAAATCATTTACTTTAGAAACTAGTATATGTAATTAACATATAACATCAAATTCTTTCATATTTATATCATAATCGATCATTTTTCTATCCAATATCCACCATCTATCTAAAAATCCTATGTCTATTATTCTTTCATAAAAATTTAAGTAACGTGGTTTTAAATAAGGACAGACAGCTTTATAAAGAGAACATTCTTTGTCATAATTATCTAACCAGATTATAGATAATATACCTATACTAAATCTTCGTACAATACCTTCATTATAATATTTTTCTAATATTTCTACGTGTTGTACCGATATTTCATTACGAATAGTTTCACCTACTTGCATTAATTTAATAGCATTTTCTAATAAATGTTCACGAAAAGAATCTTCATCAGGATTATGTTTATATAAATAATACGTGGATCCTAAAACTTAAATACGAAGCAAATATTATATTTATTGTATATATATACGATTGATACAAAATATAAACATTAACATACCTGTACTATATATTGATGTACGTATAGGATGTGATTTACAGTCTTTTATAGTATCAATAGTAACTTCTTTATAATCTATATATAAATTTTTCCAATAATTTCCTGTAAATTGCAATATAATATTCATCATTTAAAATATAGAAATATGTTGATTTAATGATTACAAATCATTATAAATTCTTACCCCAATGTTCTAATATTGTTCCTTTAAATCTTTCAGACATTCCATTATTCTTTATTGTATTAATTACTTTGTTAAATTTTAAATAGAATGGATTAAAAATTAATTTAACTTTTTCACCTAACTGAATAGAACTCCGAAAATTCATATTAAATATTATTTAAATAATACATTTAATTAAAAAAGAATTTAAAATGTATTTTATCAAATATTTAATTCTTTTTGACAGATCAATATTTTTGTATCATTTGTAATTAAGATTATAGAGACATTAATTTTACGTTGTTTTCAATGTTAACCTCTATTCAATCTTTGGCACATGTTATATCCCCCTCTCTTTCTCTCTCGCTCTCTATCGTTCTTTCTCCCCTCTCTTATTTCTTACTGCATGGAACTTACAGTGAATTTTACGATTAACGAAGAAAATAAAGTTAAATATTCATTAAAGAAAATATAAAAATCTGAAAAATTAAACTATGTCAAAAATTAATACTATTGAAATAAATAACATTTATAATATATGATTCAATTATTATTTTTATGAAAATCAAAATTTGATAATAATTTTGTTTTATGTTTAATGAATCTCTATTCAAATACATTACATATATATGTAATACATATATATGGTGGCAATTACTAACAACATAGTTTTATAAAATACCTTAATTATAAAAGAGGAATAGTAGATAAAGTAATTAACTTATTTCTGTTATATCTGAACATTTATTTACTTTTCCCTGATGCAAAATAGACGAGAATTTTATGATATTGAATGGGAAATAAAAAATTATGATAGAATGAAAATATTTATTCTAAATGAATATAATGGAAGTAAAAAAGAAGCTAAAGAAATTGGTAAATATACGATATTGAAATGACTAATTAAAGGGGGAAAAAGAAAAGAGAGAATTGTCAAAAAATAAACTTAGAAAAATTTTAGAAAGGAATTAACTAAACAAATTCGTAAAGTATAATATCTTTTTAAAAGATTTAAAAATTTTTTGTAAAAATTATTATATTAAAAAATATCTTGACCTAAATAAATAGTAAAATGAATAAACAGGTGTCTTCAAAATATTCTCGAGATGTAATTAGAGCTGAATATAAAAATGTATACCCTAGTTCAATCAGAAACCACAATCACTTGTTGAACTTAGCATATTATTAACAATTTAAAAATACGTATGTGACATGTGTTACGTATACTTAAATTCTTCAAATATCTAAAGTTAGTATTACAGTTTATACTGCAAATTACTAAGTAAAATAACTATGTATCATAATCTTCATCGATATTAGCAGTATGAGTAAAGTTAGATGTTGGATGATTTGTTGAACTCGTATCAGAATTGTTACTTGAATTTATAGGATTGACCTCTGTATAAAAATTAGGTTGATTAATCTGAAATGATGCAGGTACAGAAATTTGAAACTCTGGAGCTTGAGGTGTAGCGGTGACTTTAGATATTTCGCTTGATACATTGACATTTGAATTTACTATTCTTCCATCATTTCTCCAGATTTTATTTTCTGCGTTTGTATCGTTTGATATCAAACTTTGAGAGCTAAAAAAAAGAAAAAGAAAAAGAATATTATTAAAGAAAATTATATTAAAAATAAAAAAATTATATTAGAAATAAAAAAAAATTATATTATATTATAAAAGATTATACCCTTGATCCAAATAATATGCTGTAGACGGACATGTAGTTGGATTAGAAATGTTTACATTTATTGGGGCAGGAGTTAAAGGTGGTGTAGGTACTTCTTCATCAGGTCCTGATACGTCTGGTAAACCTTTTACCAAATCTTTAAGAAAATCAAAACGACTTTCCGATAGAATACATTGTTTCCTAGGAAGTATAAAATAACGATTCAAGTTAGTTAAAATATATAATAAAATAAATACATAACTTTATATAATATAATATTAATAATTATTTAACTTACTTACATATGGGATGGACTTAGGGTCTTAGCATTCTTGGCACTTGTAATTTGCATAGTTTTTGTAAGAAGCGAATGTACAAATAGTTCCAATGTTCTAGGTATATATATATGGTTAAGGTGAAAGTTAACATTGCAAAAATGTATGTTTATAAAAAAAAAAAAAGAAAAAGAAAAAAGAAAAGAAAAAAACATCGCTAATATCATTAAAGGATATTGTAATAATATTATATATAAAAAAGGATATAGATTATAATTGGTACTGCTTGAGCAACTTTTCCTACTTCTTCATCGGTCTGCATAATTTTCTTAATACGACCCTGAGATGCATTTTTTAGGTTAAGTTATCTGTACAATGTTGCAAGATAGCATGTAAAATTATATTCGATGGATAAATAAATTAAACGTTAATCTTCGTTTTAAACATTAACTTATATCATCCAAACATTTGTATTATTTTAATCCATAATATAATACTTAAATGTGTGTTATAAGTAAAAAATAATTCTATTGTTTTTGTACTTTATTGTCAAACAATACCACGATGGAAAGAAATTTTATGCTTACCGCTGGAAAACGTGCATTATATTTTTTCTTTTTACTTGGCATTATAACTGAGAATGTTATTAATTTGATGATTTTTCACAGAACCAAAAGGAAATGTACAATTGATGAAAATAATCGTTTATATATTGCTTGCACCAATCGACGCGTTCCAAACCTTGATAACCATCTCTATTTTCGATAACTTATAAAACAATTCGTGCTCGTAAAATAACCGTTTCTTTCATCGATTTTATATTTATATAATATAATGTCTTCAAAAATTTCTCATCTTTAATAAATTTTCACATAGAAATTGTTGTTTTTTAAGTATTATGCAATAATTTTCTTTTCGAAAAAAAAAAAAAAAAAACTTCCATTCCAATATTTTTTAAATTCAATTCAATTTTTTCTATTATTAAGTTTTTCAAATCTTGACCTAGTCACTTTTGTTACAGTATCAATGACGGTGTTAAATTAATAAATAAACACACTGATAATCATTTCATATGTAAAGTACATTAATGATAATTCACATAAATGTAAAAAAATTATAATTTTAATTATCAAAATAAATATTTGATAAGCTTATTCTTGGTTCGTTCTAATTGGCTACACAAGTCGCGCCAATGGCACAGTCAATGTATTATATGTGCTCATTTGTACTTACATAAATCATTAATTTGTTTAGTTTGTTTATTATATGTGTATTGAAGTTTTAAAAAATTCAAAAATTTACTTGGATTTCCTATTTAATTAATTTTTGTTAATTTCATAGCGAAAAATTAATTATATTATCAAAGATGTGATGAATATATTATGAACTGTGATCAGTTAACAGTAATATTTTATTTGTGAGATATAAAATTTGGTGGCGCACGATTAATTATTCTTTATGATTTATTCTTGAATCTATAGTAATAAGAAACTTAAAATATAAAATATTTATGATGTCTCAAGGAAAAGGTATGATAAAAATATATGAGAGTACACATAACCTCTTTAACCTCTTTACCATGTAAACATAAAATTATTTTTTATAAATTAGATGATTTTTTTTCTTTTATTTTTTTTATTTATTTTTTTTTTTTTTTAAGAAATCAATTTTATAAAGATAGTTTATAAACAATATATTATTTAAAGAAAATATTTTTGTATATAGTATACCCGAAAAATAATTGTCTTTATATGATCTTATTTAGCTGGTAGAAGAACTCGTGGTCATCATTGTAATAAAAACAAAGTCAATGTTGGAGATAAAGGAAGAGAAATTTTGGAAAGTATAGATGAGAATAATTTGGTTATACAACAGTTTCGAATATATTCCAATGAATTAGATACAAAACATGATAAATTTGAGAAACTTGTTAAACTTAGTCGAGACATTACAATAGAAAGTAAAAGAATAATATTCCTTTTACATACCCTTGACAAAGAAAGTAAACGAGACTCCGTACTTGGAGAAGCTAAGCAAAGACTTGATAATATGGGGAAAACTCTCTTTAAAAGCATTGCGTATGAGTTAGATGGTCAAGATATTTATCAATATCTTAAAGCCTATAGAGTTGGACTTGAAGAATATATAGAAGCAGTTACATTCTTTCAATATTTACAATCTGGTTCTATGCAAGACTGGATTGAGTTAGAAAAGTCATTGATTTATCCCGATTCAAATAAATCTAAATCCACTTTACAGAATTGTGAGTTACCGACAAAAATGACACGAATAGTAATCACTCCAAACGAATATATCATGGGTATAGCAGATTTGACCGGAGAACTTATGCGAAAGTGCATTAATAATTTAGCAACAGGAGATATAGCCAGTTGTTATCAAATTTGTAATTTTGTTAGAAATATGCATAAGGGATTTCTAGGATGTACAAGTATTTTTAATAAAGATATGAGTAAAAAGCTTTATACGTTAAAACAAAGTTTAACTAAAATGGAAAATGTATGCTATACAATAAAAGTAAGAGGATCTGAAATACCTAAACATATGTTGGCAGATGTTGCCATTGGAGCTACAGAGGATTATATGGGTGATGAAGATGAAGGATATCAGGTCTAATGAAAACTAATAAAAAAGTAATGTAACTACAAATAATTACACACACACACACACGTTTAAATAATAATAATAATAATAATAATAATGATAACTATGTAATATTTTATATCTATATTTACATAAAATAAACATTATTTCGATGGTAAGTGACAATGTTAATTTTTTCAATTTAAACAAATAAAAACGATTCACCAAATAAAAATATTTCTCTGTTATTCTTCATAGATCTAACTAATGACAATTTAATATCTTATTAAATACCAAATTTCTAATGATTATAATTATCACAGATAAATTTGATGTAATATTCTTTCAAACTGAACTAATATATGGTAATTATTATTACATAAATAAATAATTTGTCTGTACACTATGTATAAAGTCAATGTTTCACCATTTCCTTTATTATCTTAACCAGTTCAAGATTTAGAATCTTCGATATCACTGTTACTTTCATTCCAGTCACTTTCTACATTATCCACATCACTTTCTAAATTTTCTATGTCAGTGTTGGTATCATCCGAACTGAAATCGGATGGTTCGTATTCAGATTCATCAACAGATTCATCTTCTGACGATGCTTCCACTACAGATTCATTGTCACATCTTGGTGATCGTACAGGGGTTGGCGCTCGACGTTTTCGCATAGTGGAATGCTTAAATTGAGCTTTGTGTTGTAGATTTTTGCGATAGCAATTTATACCATAAGGACATTCAGGGCGTTCATCGACTTCTTCAAAATCTGGATCACCTGGATGACTGAACTGAACTTTGTGATGTGGATTCTTTCTAAAAATGATATTTAAATATTTAATAAAACAGAGAAACTTTTTATAAAAAAAAAAATATAACGATATATCAATACATATCAATATACCTGTAACATTTATCCTTGTAAACACATTTATTTCTTTTCGTTTCTACTTGCTCAGCACTCGATACACTTGCTTTATTTTGTTCGAGTATTGGCGAAGAATGCATATCCTGTTGTGCTAAAGTATGTGACTCATCGCGATCACTAGAATGCATAACATGGTCCTGTTTAACATTTGCTTCAACTTTCTTCGATTCCTCTTTCTGAATATTTGAATTTTCTTTATCAAGTGTAGATTCTTTAGGTAAATCTGGATTCTCTGCCATCGATATTGAACTGAGAATAGTTTGATTATTCTCTGATGAACTAATATTCAAAGGGAACATTGAAGATTTAATAAAACTATATTGTCTTCTAAACTTTTGCTTTTGTTACAAATATTTATAGAAAAAAAAAAAAAAAAAGGAAAGGAACCTAGCATCCATATCCTTGGAAAATGTAGACACAATAATATTGCTCCCTTTGTTTAAGATAGGCGTCTCTATTGTTATAGGTTTAAAATCTTTATTATCTTGAGTTTCGCTAGAACCATCGCCATGCGAAGCTATAGAGTTTGGAGATGTATCGAAACATATCTTTTTATCCATTGGTTCGAATGGTATGTCATCTGTACACTATGCCATAAGTAATATATATCTGTGTATATTTTATCTAATTTAACCACTTACAATATCAACGAAATTTAATAATATAAATAAATCAAAGAAAGAATAAAGAGGTAATAACCTTTCTTTTTAATAGATGATTATCTTTCTCTACTGTTTCAGACATTGTCATAATTTTAAACCAACATTTATCTGATAACAAGGAACAAATATCTCCTGGTTTAATAGGTACAGCTGTACCTAATTTAAGAAGATGCCACCGAGATGATCCAGTAGATTTTATATAACAAGGCGAGACCTGATACTAATAACAATTTTCTAAGAAATCCTAATTATTATTAATATTATTATATATCTTGTAAAAGTAAATAATGAAAATCAAATATATCATTTTTTTTTTTAATTAATTTACTTCAAAAATATATTCCTTAAGCCTAATTGATATATATTTCAAGTATATTTTGATGGATATTCTCATATCTAAGTAATTGAATCTTACCGGTGTCAGGGTCATATCACCACTTGGAGATAAATTGATTGTTACAGCATGTTTAATGATCTGTCCATTATTAGACTATAATCATTAAATAATAGAAAAATATAAATATAATAGACTAAAAAATTTATGTACATAAATATTAATATTGCTTTAATAGATAATATAAACCTAACCTATTAGAAACAATGTTTATAGATTCTAAATACTAATTCAATCTCTTCATTCACGTGAATTTCTATATGTTACACGCATGTAAAACTTTTAGAATAAAAATTAAAGAAAAAAGAAACAATAAATAAAAATAAATAGATAATAAAAATAAATTCAGGAATACACAAAACAGTACGTTCCGTAGAGCTTGATATTAATTAAAGTAATGTAACACATGATTTATGATGAGCCAAGTGGTGCCACCATCGAAATATAATGAAACTAATTTTCACTACATTGCGATATACTTACTATAATAGTATATTTTTATGTGTCTCTTATACATCCGACCGATGCATAGAATCATCAAAGTTTGTAAACGACAGCTCGATAAAAAGTAATTACAAAGAGAAATAAAAAAATAATTTTTTCGCAATAATAAATTACGATAATAAGACTATTTGACAAGTTGTAAAGAAAGAAGAATTGACATAATAAAAAATATTATGATAGAAGAATTGAAAGCAGCACAAATTCGTGTACTCACTCCTGTAACACCATTACGACCGATAATATTATTTCCTATTTGTAAATTTGCTATTTGAAAGAGATCGTTTTCGAATCGAATTATTTGCAGTTTTTTCATTCTTATTGCCCATCGGTTTTCTTTGTTATATATAGTCGGCTTTTATTAAGCGACTAATCAATTTTTTTATACCGCAAAATAATACTATGTGACATTTTTCTTGACATTTTGTTTACTATGTGAAACAAAAAAATATTCAATGAAGTTCTTTCAAAGTTGTTTTAAGATAGCTACGAAATGCATGCATATGCGTATGCTTATGTGTATGCGTATGCGTATGCGCGCGTGTACATGTAAATGCATGTTTCGTAGCTAAGGAATAATATATATACTTTTTTTTTTTTTTATTCCTGAAAGAAAAGAGAGAAAGGAGATGGCGGGAAAAAAAGCGATAAGGTAAAAGATAAGGCTTTCTATGATAACAATGAAATGTTTTTCATTTATACTTACAAAGAATGTACACTTTTATAAACAAGGAGAAACACGCTGAGAGAAGTACTAAACAGTACAGATTTGATGCCCATGTCTAATCGTCATATCGAATCTTTTAGCGTGAAAAAATGACATAGAAAAATTGGCCAAATTCAAATATTCACATTTATTAATAATATGATATATAGATAATGTAACCAGCCAGACGTGTCTTATAGATTTGTTGATCGGAACTTTATAATTGCGTCGAGAAATTTTCCTATCGTAATATCTTTCGTAAAAGCATAAAATCGCGCTTTTTGTTTATGATTTTATTTATTATTTTTATTTTTATTTTCTTCATTTCCTTCCGTGTTTTCAGGGAGTAGAATATATAATCGAATAGTAATCTCAAATTAATCCCGATCGTTCTACGTACATAGATATAAAAATTATCATAAAATATTGCCGCATCTCTTTGTCGAAGATATTTCAATTATAAAAAAAAGTGTACATATAAAGATATATATATATATATATATATATATATATATATATATAAAGAAAAAAAAAGAAAACACACAGAAAAAAAATTATAAACAATTGAAGTAAATATATCTTGATCGATCAATTAGTCTTCGATAATTGAACTAAAATGATTAATATATAAGATGTTTGTTTGTATAACAGCATCCATATATATATATATATATATATATACGTAATATGGCAGAACGTCGATTATTTTAAATATGGGAACATAAAAAATTTTCGATAAACAGGTTGTTGATTGATGGGTCGAGATAAGTAAACAGAAACTTGTAATAAAGAAATAGAGTAATAACGTGCACACACACACACACACACATACATGCATACATACATACATACATACACACACACACACACACACACACACACACACACACACACATGCGAAAAGTAAATACATATAAAAGCTATTCCTTATCAATTGTATCATTACTATATAATTAAACTGTTTTTCGTTTAATCGGCGTTCTGTCGTATGTGTGTATATGTATATACATATATATATTTATATATATACAGGATGTCTCCAATGAAACGTACACATTTCATTGTGAAAAACAAAAAAAGGTTAGAACATTTCATTGCAGATATCCTGTATGTCTATATATATATATATATATATATATATATATATATATATCGTATGGATTTTTTGTCGAAACTTATCGTTTTGAAATCGCACGAATGATTCTAATAATGAACAAATCGATTGAAAAAAAAAATATGTATATAATATATATCAACAAAGCTCTATAATTTTTATTAAAGTAGGAACGGTATATATATATATATATGTACATACACACACATATATATAGATAGATATATTGCAATTTTCTTTCTAAATCAAATACAGTCTAATGTCTCCCCCATATAAATCTCATTTCAGGTTAATCCTCTTCAGTCATTGCTAATCGATTGCACCCTTAAGTTTAATGATTTGGTTTTGGTCTGCGCGCGACACAATACTTTTAAACAATCATTTATCTCTCCTTTTTGGTATAGTTGTTGTTTCTTTTTTTCCCCCTTACCTCGCATGTCTCTTTTTTTTATCCATCATCCCCTTTTTCTTTTTAGGTAATTCGTATACCTCTTATTCGTGTTTTTCTCGTACGCTCTTATCGCGCATACACATACGCACACACATACACGTAGATACAGCAGGCACACGTATGCATTCTTCTGTTTCAAGGGCGTTCGTTTCTAGCGTTAAAAAAAGAATGACATAAAATAAAATAAAATAAAATAAAACGTAAACTATAACGATAAGGGTACCAATTTATTTCTGCGCAGTTTAGATCTGATTGTACACACACACACACACACACACACACATATATATATATATATATGTATATGTAATCATGTGCATATAAAGTGTAGAAGAAAAGGTATTCAAATCTATTGGGTTTTGGAAATGTATCCCGTAGATAAAAATATGCTTTGTCCCATGAAAAATGTATAGTATTCGTTTTTTTTTCTCTATCTTTCTCTCTCTCTCTCTCTCCGTAAATTTCTTCTCACTCATTCATTCATTCATTCATTCCTATACACACGCGAGCATTGAGAATTTCTATGCATTTATATATGTGGATTGCATAAAAATTGACCTTCTTTCTTTTCGAATAATTTGTAAATGAGACTATGCATAAAGCTTAAACACATTTTTTGCATACATGTGAAAAACGTAGGATGGATATTCCATGGAAGAAAAGAAAAAGAAAAAAAGAAGAAAGAAAAGAAATTTTTTACTCGAATATTTCATATAAATATAGGTAAAAGTAACGTGAATAATATGAATTATTTTGAATTAAAATTTGAGAAAGAATATTGTATGTTATTGCGTAGTTAAGGAAAAAAAATAATTCTCTCTCTCTCTCTTTCTCTCTCCTTTTGCGATATGGAATGCAATTTGAATATACGCATAACCGTTCATATATGCAAGATATACATTTGAATCCCTTGTGTGTATGTGTGTTTGTTTCATGTCCCTGAAATTAATTATGAAATATGTTTGGTCCAGTATTATTTAAAATCTCTTGTCAATTAGCAAATAAATAATGTTAAACGTCGAGGCTTAACACTTTTTTTTTTAAAGCGTTATAGCGTACACTTATTGTTTTAGGTACTATTTTAATCAGAAACGAAAAAAAAAAAAAGAAAGAAAAAAGTATTATAACACATTTCTTTCTTTTTAGCAATTATTAACGATACTTCCTCTCCTGCCTTTCTTAAATGTAAATACGCTAGAAAAAATGCATCCCGCGCACGATAAAAGTCGACATATTGTTTTATATGCCGTCACGTTCAAGCTATAAAAAGGAATCATTGATAACAATGCGGATAATCGCTATATGTTACTATAAATATTTTTTGTTTGTTTGTAATTATTAATTATTAATATTATTATTTATTATATTACTTATCGATCATCATTGTTGTTATTATTATTATTATTATTATTATTATTATTATTATTATTATTATTATTATTATTATTTAAATTAATAAATATAACATTCGCTCTATAGAACATTCAGTTCGAAATACTGTTTATTCTTGAAATTTGCCATACACCTATCGGTCTCTAGCATTCAGAATTTTTCTTCTCATCTTGGTACACTTCTGCACCTGAGAACTATATGGTAGCACTTATAAAAGCTATCCCCGAGTTATGAAAAATAAAACAGTAATACTGTGTCGTGTTAGTTTTCTTTTAAATAATTCATATATTCTTTTTAGTTTCAATGTATCTTTCAATAATAATGCTACGTAGGAGTTTAAATTATAACAGATATGTGCTCAATATAAAATAACATGTTTGAAAAATGAATGATGTTATTTAACAATTCGATGCACTTGTAATACGCGTTATGACAGAGTATAAACGTATTAAATTATTATCTTAATATCAAATCGTTAATGATAATAGGAAAGCAAAGCGAAATGTTTATTCGGAATGATATCACTGCATTGATGATGCACTCTATTGATCTAATTAATTTTTCATAAAAGTATTACCTGCCATCTAATATTAAGGCCATAGATGAAATAAACTTCATTATGTTGTTTCTATAACGCGTAATTCTCAACGTTCGTTTTTGGAATGATCATATTATATGCAATCTATTTATGTATATCTTATAGCTCTCAGGTACAAAATTATTTTTCATGTATAATCTTTGTTTCTTTTTTTTTTCTTCTTCTTTTTATTAACTGTACATGTATGTTGCTATGCAATAGGCATTTTTCTTTATAGAACTTGAAATGGAAGGAGCCTTCCAAAAAATTGAATTCCATAGCACGTATTGTTTCAGAAAATTTTCAAAGTTATTATCCAAATTCGTCAAAGTTATTATCTTTTATTTTATCACGATAAATTTTAGTTTCAAAGAAAAACATTAAGTTAATGCAGGCATTAGATTCAAGTTCAATGTAGAATATTAATCTTGTACTGGTCTATATCAATGTATAGGAAAAAAAAAATATATGCCGATGTTTGACAAAGAAGATCACCTAAATCAAGATATTCTATTTCAATGTAGTTTCTCAGTTTTGTCTTATTTACACATTATTCTGACTGATTACAATAATTTTCTATTCAATTCTTTTTTTATTCCCCTTAAATATATATTTTCAAACTGTACTGCAGTATATATATACATATATATATATATATATATATATATATATATATATATATTTCTCAATGAACGGTAAAAGTACAAACGTTCTCACAGACACGGAACTTTCTTCTTATTGAAAGAGTTCTCTCGATAGAAACTCTTATAGATAAATAAACTTCTATCGTTGGAATGACACAATAAGTAATAAGTCTGCAGTATAAGACACGAAATATGTATACATATATACATGTATACACAATTTGATTCTTCCAATTAATATGTTCTTATAAAGGTTTTTATCAATATAAATTTGATATTAATCATTTGTCTTATGTAAGATAAAGAAAATGAGAATTAATGGACGACTTTTAGCATATTAAATGAAGAGGAGAAGTGCATCAAGCCGTATATAACGTTTTTCTCTATGATCATTGAACTATACTAGAATAATTTTCACTTGGCCACACGTAATACAAATGACGATAATGAGTGTGTGGTTGTAATTCTGAAAATTGCAATGTATAAGACGACGGGACGTATTCGTCATGATGATTTGATACTACATTTGTATCAGACTGTGGCTATACTATAGTACCCCCGCCTTCTGCTGGACTGACAACGTGTAGAGCATTACCAACCTGTCCAATGCCTGGCTGGAATAAAGCAAAGCATAGATTATTTAAAAACTTATCGTTACATTCTAAAATTGCTTCGATAAATGAAGATATATATTTTCTATTCTAATAAATGAATTGGTGCAACAAAAGTAATGTAGCATCGAATATAAGGTTTTCAAAGCTCAACTTTTTAAATAAATAAAAGATGCCTCTCGTATAGGCACACATTGAAATAAACTCTAAGCTTATACTATGCTCTATTTATCATTATATTATGCTCTATGATCTAATTAAGCGATAAACGAATGAAAGAAATGATAAGTCATACGTACCATGCGATAACTCAGGGAAGTCTCATCCATGATTCTCTTGCATCAGCCAAAGCATTGGTACAGAACATTAATCTTTCCGATCAAAGTAAAAAATTAATGCCCCACCGGCTTTAAGAAACAAGCGCAAGCATCTTCCGATTAAATTATAAGACTGTCACTATAAAAAAAGCAACGCACTCTATATGAAATTTATTTTCAAAAACTGTGACTGGTTAAATATTTGTAAAAAGATGAGTGAGCACAGGGTACTTTCAAGAAACAAATGCTGTGTGCAAAGTATCAGGAAACTTATAATTTGCTAAATAATTGAAAATTCATAAATTTAAAACATTCCTATGGCAATAATGTGGATCATGCGAAATATAAGAATGCAAAGATAAAAGGAGAATCTTAAGCGAATACTTTTTCGTTTTTATTCTTTCTTTTGTTTTTTGTTTCCTCGCGAAACAAAAGTTTCCTGTATGACTTTTGCATTGCACTTGGTAACAAAACTCAAGCAGGAAGCAAGCAGCAATTTTTCATTCAACTTTTTTGCTTTATTGTACAACAAGAAGGCAATTCATTGTTTTCAACAAAGGATTAAATGTCACATTATCATAGTTTGGGACAATAGTTCAGCTAAATAATTCGTTGGTTCTCTATGATTGGCTAAGCTAAGCTAATAACAAACATTTTATAGAAGAAAAAGAAGGATTTAAGGGGCCTGCCCTGTTACTAGACCTCATAGAGCGCAAATAGCGTTATGCATCTCGACGATGCAAATTAAACATAAATATATTTCATATTTATAATTCATCTAATGCAATTTTGCTTCGATATTCATTTTGAATATATTTTGACCAGACGATCATTAGGCACAGATATATAAATGGAGGTCCATACTATGAATGAACAGACCTTGATGATATGCAAAATCTACTTTGTTAAATTATGTTACCATTATGTAACGTTCAACTTTGTATGAATATAGAAAGAAGTAGTTACCGTTAGTATGAAATTTAAATTACACAATTTTCATTGTTTCCTTATAGTAAATATATTACTGCATGAATAAATCTGGGCATAGCTACTAAACGTGATTGCTAACATTCTCATTCTCATTCTCATTATCATTATCATTTTCATACTTTCATTACTAATTTAATTACGATTACACGATTATTGCAAGCAATTAAAAGTATCAGATATCGTTTTAAAGCTTTGAAAGCAAAAAAATTTAAATATAACTTTTCACATTATAAAACCAACAACACAAAAAAAAATATATAATATCAAAGAACTCTATTCTTTTTGACAATGCTTCTTCTTCTTCTTCTTCTTCTTCTTCCTCCTCCAAAATTTCCAACATAATATTTATCGACATAAAAATTTGTTCACTCATAGTAATATTCGCCTCTATGTTTCTGTAATTCATATATACGTAAGTATAATACAGACTTAGAGAAAATATTAGTTTTTTTTTTGTTTTTCTTTTTTTGTTTTTCTTTTTTTTTTCTTTTTTTTTTTTTTTTTTTTAATGCTTCCTCTAATGGCACCTTCTAACACTTATTAAACTACAGTGAACGAGGTGCGGTAAATAATTGGCCTAAACACGCAATCCCATCTATTTACGCGTATGTCATTATACAAAGAACACGGAAACGTGAAAATGTCGACCTATGACCTTCAACTATAATATTACTCTCTTGGAATCAATTCTATATTTACATCGAATTTTATAGATCTCTCCCCTGCTTTAACAATCCTCTCAGTGAGACTGGTGGATAAGACGAAATAAAGTATTAAGGATCTTTAATGGCTCTTTCAAGGTAAAGAACCTAAAATTATTATTTCTATTTACATAGAAATTGACATATCGATAATTAATTAAATTCTACTTTATGGAGTTATCTCAACGATGATTGGGAACAAGTTACACATCAGAGATCGTTAGATCGCAAGGAATTGATATTGGTGTAAGGGATACTATGATGGTGTGGCCTGTGCAGAGTGTTGTTTATGGTAAGAGGACCTACCATGTGACCTGGTCTTGCCCATGTATATACGTATCCATCTTGACACGCAGTTACGAAGCAATCTTTCCTAAACACTAATTCAGTCAATCTCTCGTGCGCCAGCTTTTTGCACACCAATGGCTGAAGGACTGGGCACTCGTCGAACCTCGGACAATAGGCAGTTCCTATTAATCTCATTGGATCGTCCATCACCGAACTGACCTTCTTATTTGCACCTACTAAACTTGCACCGACGACACTGTTCATATTACTACTCGCATTCGAGTTGGTGCTCGTTTTTTCGCCACTATTGTTTTGCACGATCGTGCTATTAGATGCACCACTACCTCTCATAGTGAGGCTAAAGTTCCTCTTGTGATTATCACCCTTACGTTCACCAAAACCAAGACCTGCTAGCCTCTGTGTCAACGAATTTACAGTAGACACTGCTGCGTTGGTACTCGCGCTATTGTTACTACTTTCATTATTACCACTCACGTTTTCCTTATAATTTATATTATTTGTATTATTGAGTTTAGAATTGTTCAAATGATGATTAGCCATTGAACCGTTACCGCTATTGTGTGTCCCCGACGAAGAGAAGGTAGTAGAACCTGCGGCGGAAGGTCTCTGCTTAGGACATACCGGCTGCCTTAATATATCTTCCGTGATGTCCCACAAACACAATTGGGTATCTTGCGATACGCTACCAAGCCTGTAACACGTACCACCTGGCACTCTCAGTTCTGACCCACTAGAGTTCCTATTAGAATGAACTCCTTGCGAAGTTGTCGACAAACGATTTGACTTTTCATGAAAATGATTATGGTTATTATGAGGCATCGTTTCATCATCCGATCCGCTAAAGTCAGGGTCCTGATCACCATACGACGTGGTATATGGATCAAACGCAACAACGCTCACCCAACTATGATGACCTTGCCCGCGGGCTACCACCCGTTTTTCATGAAAGCTCCAGATCGTTACAAGATCGTCTTCTCCTCCAACGACAACGTACCTCCCATCCGGCGACCAACATACGCACAAAAATCCACCAAAGTAACTTCTTGCTGATCCTAAAAGTTCCATTTTATTATATTGGAATACTCGAAGAAATCCATCTTGAGAAACAACTGCCAAATTTGAGCCGCAAGGGCTGAAGGCAAATTCATTTATGCAACATCCCTCTGCACCTATCACCCATCTGTATAGAGGGTTCCTGGTAGATTTTGCCTTACACACGTATACGGCATAACCATCGCCAGACATAAACGATTGATAGTGAGGTGCTGTCGTTCCGCAAATAAGTTCCTCATTATACAGATATAGCTGACCCGAACTATGAGAGACCAAGAATAGATTATTTGAACCAGGAACCCATTTTATGCAAGTTACCTTACTTTTGTCTATAAGTCTCTGCAACAGAAATTATTACATATTTTATAACGATTATTCGTATAAATTATACATATAAAATTATCTCTTCCATCAGTTTTCACTTATCTCTCAAGATTCATTTATATGACCATATAATTTGTTTATAAGAAAAATAAGATAATATCAGCGAAAGAAATGCAAACAAAGTATAAAGTGTAGTTATTATAACGGAACAACGTAACATTACATAATAATACCTATCAAGCTTAATTATTTAATTGGATTTTAATCTCATCAATATAGACCAACTCTAATCATTTCATGAAATTATTTTAGCTATGATCGTGCATACCACATCGAAGATAACCTTCTAAACCATTCAATTATTATTAATTCTCTCATTTATCATAGAGATATCTTTTAAAAGATAATGCCAAAGGAATTTACAAGAAATCTTTAGATTCAAAGGAAATCAAACATTTATCATTGCTGATTTATCCAAATTTTCTTATAACAATGTTATTAATATCTACAATTTAATCATAACGAGGAAATATTTCAAATTGAGAGAAAAACGATACATACATCTTCGTTATACAATTTACTGAATTCTTGTTTTATAGGGTCTATCAATTGTATTTGTCCTGTAGAAAATCCTACTAATAATGGTGCACTATCTGCCGTCGCTGTAGTTTGATTAAAATTGTGGCAAGTCGGATTAGTTCCTTTATATGTTTTCTTTTCCACGGGATTGTTCAAATCCACAGCCTGAAACATTGAACTTTGCATCAATTTACTTTGAGCTTATCAGGAGACAATATCAAACAACAGAATATAAAAACATTTCTTTTATAAACAATTAATTCGATGGGACAATATCAAAAGGGATAGAGATGAGTTTGAGATTCATAGAATGTATAGTCAAACTCTATACTTCAAACATGAGAAACAATGTAAATTGCAAATGAAAAATCTACTTAGGCATATATTTGTCTTGGTTAGGTGTTTCATTGAGCTGGGAAAAAAAAGAAAAGAAAAGAGAAAATGCAAAGTTGTGAACGGTAGATAAGTGACCATAAAGAAGGCGATATTAAAG
This sequence comes from Vespa mandarinia, assembly GCF_050613455.1. NCBI lineage: Eukaryota > Metazoa > Arthropoda > Insecta > Hymenoptera > Vespidae > Vespa > Vespa mandarinia. Next base: position 738,297 of record NC_140811.1, read on the forward strand.
ATTAAACGTTGAAACGTTTTTAAGGCACGAAGACGTCGAGCAAATCGTTTGGTTCGGTTATTACTCATATAGATCGACGTATCATCGAAGGAGGAAGTGAACGAGGAGGACGAGGAGGAGGAGGAGGAGGAGAAGAAGGAAGAGGAGGAGAAGAAGGAAGAGGAGGAGAAAATGCGAAAACACGTAAGAAGATTAAAACGTAGGAAAATGATAATAATAATAGAAAAGAAAAAAGAGAGAAGAAATAAAAAAGAATGAAAAACGAAATAACCTAGAAGATGAAGGCAGGAGTGTGTCGGCGAGATTACTTTGCGACTCTCGTACCAAATAGACATTTTCGAGGTTAGGTCGGAACGATCTCTTGTCTGCGTTTGATCCTCAATCGAGAAAAGTTATCGTGGATATTGAAGGAGGACAATAAACAGGACAATAAAATCAATGTTGCAATGAGGGAGGGGGGAGAGGAACGGCTTACCTTTTTGACACCACGATAAACGTAGACATAGAGCTCCTTTCCGAAATTAAAACACATTCGGTCGTCGTGTTCTTGCGTTCCCGAGGGATTTGAAGAATCTGGCAATGTGACGAAGGATACCCTGACGGACGCACTCCCTTGGCTGTTGGTGTAGCCGACCCTGTTCGGCCTCGAGTATTCCGACAAGGTCATCAGCTTGTACGTTCCTTCCCGCGTGGCGAATTGTGTTTTCAAGACCTCCTTCCCTCCTCCGTCCAGCTGCACAGCCATCTTACCACCAACGGTACGACGGAGGAGCTCATCAGACACAGGGAAGAAGCGTTCCTCGGTTTTTCTTCCTTTGGTCCCACGCGACGTCCAGCGACGTCCGTCGCGACGGTCTGCCTCCTCTCCTTCCTTCTATACTTGCTTATCCACTCCCCCTTCGCACCTCCTCGCTCCTTCTTCTTATATACTTTACTCCTTATTCCTGATGCATATAGCACACCTCCTGTACTTGGGGTGTCAGCCCCGTCGACACTGTAGACACGTTTTTCGAAGCTCCTTTATCACGCACTCTATCTCTTTCTCTCTTTCTCTCTCTCTCTCTCTCTCTCTCTATCTATCTATCTCTATCTTTCTCTTTTTCTTTCTCTCTCTCTCTCTCTCTCTTTCTCTCTATCTCTATCTCTATCTATCTATCTCTATCTAACTCTATCTCTATCTCTATCTCTCTTTCTCTTTCTCTTTCCTTCCTCCCTTCTTTCTTTTTTGAAAATCCGTCTCTTGAATACACGACTCGCCGGTTGGAAGCCTGCTTCTATGTACATATATGAACACTGCACTAAGGGCGCTCCAGCTACGACTTCTCTACGACGGCGACGACGGCAACGACGGCGACGACGACGACGACGACGACACCATACATAACTGCCTCTCTGCGTTTATGAGCCACAGCTCGCACTTCAACCCCGTATCAAAGTGACCAAGTGCCACCGAACTAACCTCCCCGATTATGTATTTATCTTTATCGTATAATATTTTTTCAATTTTCTCCGATATGAATGATGAAAGATCGTTCATCGAGAAAAGATATCTTTCAACGAATATTATAGTTAAAGAAACAAGAGAGAGAGAGAGAGAGAGAGAGAGAGAGAGAGAGAGAGAGAGAGAGAGAGAGAGAGAGAGAGAGAGAGAGAGAGAGAGAGAGAGGGAGAGAGAAAGAGAAGAGAAAAGAAGAAAAAAGAAACAATTGTTACAATTTTCCTTTTGAATACTTTGATAGATAAACTATATTGTGTAGCGGCGCTACCTCCGAGAATCTAGCCGCTACCCGCTCGTCTACTATTCACAATATTTCGTTTCTCGTGTCAATGCTTTCATTCATAAAATCAGCGTTCATTCTTTTTGCGCTACGATTACTTATACGTATTGAATTTCACGAGAAATTATCAATTTCGAAAGATCACATAGTCCAATTCCTTCGTCGATCGTTTACGTCTTACTTTCTAATTTTTCTTAGTTTAATGAATGTTTATTATTTCCCTTCAAAATTATTTTTCGAGCGATACATCATACACACATACATACATACACACACACACATATATATATATAGAGAGATGTATCTATGACATATGTAGATAGATTCGCATCGTTTAATCTGAAATTCTTTCTTTTTAATTGTTTCAATTATTCATTGTAGAATTATACGATGTATGTGCGTAAACATCTATTTTATTACTATTGAATAAAAATTTTTGAATATATGTGTTTATGTGTGTGCGTATGTATATTATATACATGTATATTATAAAAAAGAGAAGAAAGAGAGAGAGGAAGAGAGAGAGAGAGAGAGAGAGAGAGAGAGAACGATACTACACATTTTTTTTCTCTTCTTTTCAATAATAATCACACCAATAAATTAAGACAATTTTCCTTATAGATTTTATCTTTATCTCAGATTAATCTATAATCGTACATTACGAAAGCGATTCCATTGCATCAGCAACAGCATCGTCATCTTCTTTGGCAGCTGTTGAACATTAAAAGAAGATAGATAGATAGAGAGATAGAGAGAGAGAGAGAGAGAGAGAGAGAGAGAGAGAGAGAGAGAGAGAGAGAGAAACTACAGATGATAGTCGGTTTAGGAGCGTATCTTTTCATATAGTTACCATCTATTATCGTTTCGATGACTTTCACTGATTCTGAATCATTCGTAACCCGATTTATACGTTACTGGTGGCGCCTTGGTAATATTAAATGCGCGCGCAACACCATCGTCCGTTTGTCAGTCTCCAGAACTGAAAGCTTTTCAGCCCTATCCAGGAAGCGGATATTTTGTAAACAAACGACACCGAAGGATTAATTAATTTCACCGTTCTTTCCTGTTGCCACCCCCTCCCCTCTCCTCCGACTGCACCCCCACCCAACCTATCTCCTTCCTTCGCCGTAACCTCTAACCCTGTCTCATGACATTCATTAACATTCTAACTTATCTTTCTTTCCTCTTTACATTCGCTGTTTACCTATTAATTATTACCAACCTGTTTTTTCACGTGTACTTTAAAATATACGAACTTTTTTTTTTACCTTCTTCATTTCCTCTTCCTCGTACTACGCGTCGTCATTTTATATCTTTATTGTTCTCTCCTCCCCACTCCCGCTTCTCCTTAACTTAAAGAAGCAGAAAAACGAAGAAGAAGAAAACTATAAAATATATCGTTTTTTTTCCTTTCTTTATATTGTTTTTATTGCATTTTTTTTTCTTTTTTTTTTTTTTTAACTACTTGACAACGGTCGTGGAAATATTTTTTCCTTTTTCTTTTTTTTTTATTTTTTTATATTTTTTTTTTTAAGTAATACTGATCATTAAATCGATTAGTTTATTTCTTATTGAGTGATTCACGATCATTGAAGAAATACGCTAGATAAGAGCGACAGAAGGTGGTGAAAAGAAATAGAGGAAAAAACGTTCGACTGCGATAATTTATCTCTCTTGTATAATACGCTGTCTCTCTCTCTCTCTCTCTCTCTCTCTCTCTCTCTCTTTCCTCGATCACGCGGTCAAATTAGAATTATGCGCCGAGAGAAGGCTGCCTTTAAATGCAACTTCCGCTTTCTAAATGATGATCAACTTCCGTGACGGTAGTTACTCTTATTATCGATAAAAAGTCAAATGGCGGCTGCATAGGAGATCGAGTCTGCTTAGATGATCATTTTAATACGTTAGGGGAGATCAATAATATTTTGATCTAAAGTTCCTGATGATCGTGAATGATCTATTATCGTGAATTATACTTCGTTGATCCCAATAAATTAAAACCACCCTCCCCTCTCCTCTCACTCTTGTAAAAAAAATATCGAGGAACAAAAAAAAAAGAAGAAGCAAAAGAAAAAACATTACTTAATTTTAATGAAAGTTAACGACAGCTAACTTCTAATGATACTACTGATACTACAAAAGCAACAACAATAACAATAACGATAATAATAATAACAATTATTGTTACTATTGCTATTATAACAACGGCAGTAAGAAGAAAAACAGTAATTAAATTGATAATATAATTAATAGTATATTAATCGAAATGTTTTCGATAAAACGAATCGTTTCTCAGCTCTAAACGATACGATTAGAATCACGAAAATAGTAATGCTCGTATGACACAAGCAGACGTACGATATTATATACGTGTGTATATACACACAAACACATAAACACACACGCACACGCACATGAACGCACATAAACACACACGCACACGCACATGAACGCACATAAACACACACACACACATACCACATATGCATGTGTACAAATGATCATGGTCACGATGCCATGAGCTATAAGAAAGAGAATAGATTAGAATGAATGTGTCTTTGTAAAAGAACGTATTAGCCAAAGCAAAAACCGAAGTGTCTTCTTATCGTGAAGGTATCGCGTTCGCTGGCTACCGACTTTGTATGCTTTTAAAACGTAGATAACATTTTTTTCTTTTACCTTTTTTCTTTTCCTCTTTTTTCTTCTTCTTTTTTTTTCTTTTTTTTTTTCTTTTTTTGAATACATCGTACTTTTTCGAAAACTTGTTGACAATTTCTTAATTAATCTTAATTAATATTATGTCTTATGTTTTCTTATCGATCAATCATACGATTATTAATCGTACGAACTCTGCGTCATTTTCTTCCACCTTTGCCGCGCCGCGTTAATCTATAAATCAAGATATAAAATTTTCTTTTTCTCTTTCTTTTTATTTATCCTACGTCAAAGATTTCGAATGATTCTCGATCACCATTCGAAAATTGAAATCTAATGTAAATATATTAACAAATTGATAAGAGCTCTACCCTATTTCTAAATAGAACGATCGAGATTATATCTATGTAAAATTTCCATTAGATAGTAAAAGTATATTTACTACGACGGAATAACCAAACGTTGTAAGTATCTGCGTTTTATTGCAATCGAGGTTAACGTGCATTAGAGAGGAGAAATACATTTTATAATCGTTCCGCTTTATGTGATATGAAATCTGACTAGGATAAAAGAACGTCATCTTTTAGAACTAAGTCGAACCATTTAGTTATTTCTAGCGAGAACACGAACCCTTTTTCATCGACTTCTTTTTTATATCCTTCCCCTCCCCCCCACCACCCACTTACCCTTCATTTTCGTTTATTCTCTTATCTTTGTTTTAATCATTATAAATTAAATTCTAATTTAATTGTAAAACAATTTCAATGTTTAATCATATCGATGAATTTCTATCGATTATATTGAATATTCTCCAAGTCGAAATTATTAAAAAGTATATTTTGTTATTGATAATATTTGGAACGAAAAAAAATATAAACATATATATATATATATATATATATATATAATATATATATATAAACGCATAGAAGCGTCACGCGAAGATAATATTTCGTAAAAAATAATGTAGAAAAATTTAATAATTAGATTAATTATCTAATGGATATATTCATTCGTTCGCAATATTATATAATTAATATTTTATAATAATTAACTTTTGTTCATTTATAATTTTTATATAAAAATTTCCAACGGTAGATATCATATATATTTTAATTTCGTCGACGATTGAAAGATGGCAATGCCTTCACCCCCCGTTAAGAATACATTGAGGATTTATCTTTCAAATGTAATATACTATTTACTGTATAACTTATTGTTGGATTAAAATTTATATGATACGTATTAATCGTCGAGATAAGACACATGACAGATATTTAATTGGTAAATTTATTGCTTCGATTTGTTTCGGAATAAAAAATATATATATATATATATTTTTTTTTTTTGTCTTACTAACCTCACAATCAGTCGTAATTCCTGGCTTGACCCATACGTACGTATATAAATAACCTAATCTACGTTGTGTGTGTATATACATATATATACATATGTATTTATATAAACATATATAAATATAGGTAAACATATATACATACATAGATTCATATTGTTATTTTTATTACCGTTTGGAATTTTCCCTAATTTTATTTTCCTTTGTTATTAATAATTAATGACTGGAATTATTTTATTGTCTGTCATTATTCATTTTGAACAAATATATATATATATATATATATATACTCATGATGGATTGGAATTATATTGCATTGTTCAATTTTTTATTAAATATTTTGTAATAAAATTAAAGTCTACTGAAATCCAAACGGTATGAAAATTCAGACGGGAATCTTGGACAATTGCCTGGGAGATGTAATATTCGATGTAAGAAATATTATACATGTTTTCTATTCAACATATATATACGCGTATTACGTGTCCTATATAAACATAAGCGAATATACAGTTTCTTTATTTTTAAATTTTTTGTTTATTCTGATATTTTGTTTGTTTGTTTGTTTTTTTTTTATTATTATAATAAATCTAATAATAAATATCTAATAAAATTATATATTAATTATTATCATCATTATATATTAATATAACAATCTAATAAATCTCTCTCTCTCTCTCTCTCTTTTTCTAAAATTGATATAGATCTTTTTTTTTTTCCTTGGTTATATTATTATTTACAGATATTAATAATAATTTTTCTAATTTTTCAGCTTCCATTATGGAGCATAAGGAAAATAAATTACTCTGCCTCTCTTTTTCTGGATTGCGTCCTTAAAATATTGCGATCGTACAAACATAAAAGAAAAAAATCAAAAAGAGATATGCTTGAAAAAGCTCGATCCCGCTGAGAGTTTTATAAAGTTAGAAGACCTTCGTGAATCAGAGTCTAGGTCCTCCGAATGTCATTCAAGGTTTGTGCATTAGCGTGTTCAATGCACAGAGAAGATGCATTCTGTGTCACGTTGCATATTGCCTTCGAAAAGAATGTAAAGAGGAAAAGAAAAAGGAAGAATCGGTAAAAGAAAAAAGAACAGACGACTCAGAATTTCGAGATCTCGAGAAAGGGGGTGGAGGAGGTTGAGGTGAAAGGGACGCAACCTTAACACGATTCTATTTCTTTCGATGCATCGTTCAAGCTTTACGCATCGAATGGCGAAGCAATAATTTTAAACTCAGTGACTATTTCTCTCTCTCTCTCTCTCTCTCTCCCTCTCTCTCTATCTCCCTATCTCTCTCTTCCTTGGGGTTGCGTCGTACAAAGACGTTGCGTGTGGGCGCACAGACGCGTCACGAATAAGAAGAAGAGGAGGAAGATGAGGAGGAGGTAGATGAGGAGGAGGAAGATGAAGAGGAGGAAGATGAAGAGGAAGAGGAGGTGGAGGTAAGAAAAGCCGATCACAGCTTCACACAGAAGGGTCCGCCGAATCAGAATCGTAAGAACCTCCATCGCGAACGCAGAGTCTCTTTTAGTCGATTCGTACGACAAGACAAACTCAATTCGTTCGTAAACGATACAAACACATCGACCGATCGAAATTAATTATTTCTATCGAGATAATAATATCTTAGTTGATATTAACGAAATATATTGAAAGAAAGAACGAAAAAAAGAAGAGGAGGCAAAATGGTTTACGAGAGCGACTTTTACACGACCCGACGACCCTACTCAAGGCCCCTTGCATCGTCCTACAGCATCACGGTCAGTATATTATGATCATCTCTCTGTATATATAGATCTGTATATATATATGTATATATATATATATATATATATATATACATATATATATGTCCTAATACATGGGATTTTACCGATCGAGCGGGATCGAGTATGACTTAATAATGTTTTCCTGTATGCCAAACTAACTTTTTGTTTAAAATAAAGTATACACACTTAACCGGCCTAGTTATCGCCAGCCTATACGATTCAAAAATCCTATTATTACTGTTGCATACGTCTGTATATATGTATATACATACCTATTTGTAATCACTTACAATATCATGGTATGTAGACCCGGGTCAACGTTTTGCGCGAGAAATACAAAATAATATATATTCCCTTTTTCTCTTTACCATTATTATTATCATGTATTAGAGTATTTCTTAAATGAGATTTAATTTGCTAACGTAAGCCTTGCGAATTTAATATACTTTTCCTTTTTCCTTCTTCTTATGTCGTCGTCGTCGTCGTCGTCAAGTCAAGTCAAGTCAAGTCAAGTCAAGTCAATTTTTGTACGAAATATTTTAATAATAAAAACTCGCTCGTTCCACGTGTACGTTGTTGAATGATTAAGAGAAAGAAAAGTTAATAATGATAAAGTTATAATAGAAATCAATAATTCGAAATAAAAAAAATTTAGTTAGCGCGAAACGTTGATCCTTTTTCTGCTTCGGATTCAAATCAAAAACGGTTTACGAGATATCGATCAACGTGACAATAAACTTAAACGATAATAATCGTTGACCGATCGAATTCGATGCATATCTCGAAGTCTCAACTTCCACACTTTACTCCGTAACTAAAAAAAAGGAAAAAAAGCAACAAAAAAACAAAAAAAAAAAAAGGAAACAAAAAAAAGTGCAAAGACTTTTTATACTACTATGCACTAGCTACTCTATCCTTATCGCCCACTACTATTTACTTATTACCTTCACTTATTACTGTAACTACTACTTCCACGATCACTACTATCTTTACTATTTGTTACTACAAGATTTCTGATCACCCTTTTACCCCACCCACATGATCCCTCGCTCCCCGTCCCTGCCATCCACTCTTTCAACTCGATGCGTGCACTTGGTGTCTCGAAATACGATTTTTGTTTTTCTCTATTCGGGCTTATCGCTGGCCACAATCGAACGAATATCTTGTTAAAAAGAAACGATACGATTATGGCCGAACAACAATCTGACAGAAATCAAAACATCCAGTTTACGGATTTGATGTAATAATCTTGATGAATCGATACGATTTATGAATTCAATGAATTTACTTCGTTGAATATTGTCTATTATAGCAGTACCAATTCTTACAATGTCTGCTTTTGTTTGTCTATTTCTCATTCATTCTTATTTTCTTTCTATTTCTTGTCTTTTTTCTCTTTCTTTCTATCCTTTCGTTTGTTTCTATTGTACATACATATACGTCCTGTGCATACCTTGAAATTTGTAAAATTAAAAAGATAATACTTACGTATTTTTACTTTTGTTTTTTGCTCTCTCGTTGATTTATTTGCAAAATTAGAGTGTGTGTTATTATTGCATTTAAACGTTTATTATTGATCATATTTGTTGTATAATATTTTGTGTTTTTCTTTCTTTTTTTTTTTATTTCCCAATTAAGGATGATTCCTTACGCGTAAGAATCATCAATGATTTAATGATTGAATCCAATAAAATGTATATTTTCGATCGAACGATCGTAGAGATACGAGAGTCTCTCATATAGTAGAATTATCTCGGCAAATCGTAATATTTTATAACATTATAAATAGCGTATTAGAGAGCAAGAGAGTCACACAAGAGAATCTAATTATAGTGTCGCAGCCATTTTCCGGGACTTTCAAGCGTTAAACTTAGATATCTCGATGACCCGGCAAATCTTGGACGAGTCGGTAGAAAAAATGAATTTGGCCGACGAGTTTGAGAGAGAGAGAGAGAGAGAGAGAGAGAGACTGGGAATGAAATCTTTCAAAAAAAAAGAGAAAAAAATATATGAAAAAATAAAAATTGTAGAAAAAAGAAAAGGAAACAAAGAAAAATGTTTATAAAACGATAAATAGAACCGATGGAAACGACGAAATTTCTAAACAGAAGAACAAAAAAAAAGGATAAAGAAAAAAAGAGAATAAAAGAGAAGAAATGAAAACTATTATTATCTCAAAAGAAGAGAAGGATTCGTACGTATTTTAAATATCATCCTTCATTAATTTTTTTATTATTTTTATACATGCATACATACATACATATATATATTAATGTGTATGTATCTTTTTTAATCAATTTGTTTTTGTTTGTCACGAGACCGATCGATTAGAAATTCGAACGTGTCTAGTGATTCGAACTAGCACGAGTATTCGACCTAAATTCTTTGACGTCTTTGACGATTTCGACGATGTTATTCTCTTCTCTTTCTCTCTATCTATCTATCTATCTATCTATCTATCTATCTATCTTTCTCTCTCTCTCTCTCTCTCTCTCTCTCTCTTTTCGTCGTTTCTTTGCAAAGACGATAATCATGATCTAACGTAAGTAAAAAATCTCGAAGAAGGGTAGGAATTTTCTGAAAAAGATTTCCGACGTTTCATCATCGTTTTCGCCATTTTCGGTGACTCTCTTTTAAACCGGCTCGTTTCTTCCGCAGAGTAGAGGGGATTTGTAGATCGGTGTTGCGTTACCGTGCCCTAATTTAGACACCGACGATGTTAGCCTCGACGGTCGACTCCCACCATGGACTCTGCCTCGCGATTTCATCCTCACGGAAATTTACGAATGCCTCTTTCTTAACTGGAATTTTTAGCTACAACATGCCTTCTTTCTATATAGTACATACATGTATATATATATATGTATATATATGTATATATATACATATATATATATATATATATATATATATATTCATTCATTTTTCTTTTCTCTCATATCTTCTAAACTATATCAATCCAATATTTTTTTACAATTTATAAGATTAGAAAAACGATTCTTAATTTTTCTTTGTTCTTTTTTTTTTTTTTTTTATTTATAGCGCAACGATCTTTTCTTTTTCGTATTATCTACTTTTTTTTTTTTTATATTTCATTTACAATTTTCTCACTCTGTTCTCTTCAATCGGAACTTCTTTGTGCAAATTTTGTTCTCTCCGAAATGATTTTCGAGATTGAGCAAACAACAATTATTTTCTTTTTCTTTTTCTTTTATTTCTTAATAAGAATATTTTTTTTTTCTTTTTCGTTTATTACTTCTTTTATGTATGTATATATATATTTTTTTTGTTTACTTTCAACATTTTCTTTTTCTTCTTCTTCTTTTTTTTTCTTTTTAATCTCTTATACTCTCATCGAAATTTTATGAAAAATCTTTCATACGAATAATCTTTTTAGGTTAAAAATATTCTCAATTTTTATATATTATTATATATATATATATATATATATATATATATATATATCTTTCTATCAATATTTATCTCAATATTTTTCCTCCAACCCCCCTTTTTATTTTTTAATCCCTTCTCCGATTTATCTATTCTTCGAGATACGTTATTTTGGAGTTATTGAAAAAGTCACGTGTATCGATTACGACAAACCATTAATAAATGGTTTTGTTAATTAATTCACGGTCATAGAGTTCGAACATTATGAAATTATCTACGTGGATTTACTATAATAATAATAATAATAATAATAATAATAATAATAATAATAATAAAAACAGAAAAGAAAAAAAAAGAAAAATAGTACAGAAAGAAAGAAATACGTATCCTGCAGCATGAAAAAGAATAAAATCTAATGCGATAAATTAAAACAAAAAAAAAAGGGTAATATAATCGACGATCTCAATGAAGAATCATAGTTGGACACTTAGTACATTTCTCCTTCCGAAATATAAATGATAATAAAAAGCGGAGAAAAGTGTTATGGAAGTGGAGACATCGAAGGAAGTTCGGGAGATCTTTCCGAAGGTACAAGAGTAAAAGAATGAGGAGAAGATTAAAACAAAAATGAACAAAAAAAAAAAAAGAGTAATAAAAGAAGAAGTAAAAAAGGAAAAAGGAAAGGGAAGGTTTCGCGAGGCTTGAAAGAGAGAAAGAGAAAGGGTTAGAGAAACAGAGAGAGAGAGAGAGAGAGAGATAGAGATAGAGAGAAAGAGAGAGAGGGAGGGAGAAAGAGAGAGGGAGGAAAAAAAAATGAAAAAAAAAATGAGAGAAAGAAAGAAAGAAAGAAAGATCCGCCGTTGCAGAAGCCGGATTTGTTTCCTTGGGAGAAGGTACCGTTCGTACCAAGGCCATCCCTTGTACCGGAACCGTTCACCGTTTGGGGCCGCAAGAGGCAGGATCCACGTAAGGAGTTTTATCAGTACGTAACCCTTAAGGAGAAGGAGGGTCTCGTTCGAGGAAAAAATCTAGCCAAGGAGGAACACACGAGACAACTTTTAGAAGGTGGTACAGTTTCGAAGGTCAACTTGGATGCGGCTGCAGAATTGGCGACAAAAGGGCATGTATTTGAGAAGGGTGTGCTCTCGAGACAGGCTGGTTCGCATAGACATGCGTTTGCACCGGCTACCGGTCGCACTAGGATATTGATGGCTCTACAGACGCCATCTTGGTACCGCTTTTGAACGCGTCAATTCAAATATCTTTATACTTTAATAACGATTTTACCTATCCGATATATATATATATATATATATATATATATATATTTCCATCTATTTACCTACTTACATTTCAATTTATAATACTTTTTTTTAATACTTGCCACAAAAGCTCGCATTTTATTTTGATAGTGACTAGAGTTGGCTCTTATACTTCTTTCTTTCTTTTATTCCTTTTTATTTTACTATTACTATTATTATTATTATTTTTCTTTTGTTTTCTTCTTTTCTTTTTTTTGTTTTAATACATTATCTCAATCTTATTTGTCTATTTGTATTTAAAGGATAGACGACGTTCCTCTTTCATTCTCTTCATTGATATTGATCATGGCTTTTCACAATTCAATTCGTATATATCTATATATATGTATTAAACTGTGATAAAAAAAATAAATTAATAGAATTTCGAATTAATTTCTCATAAATCTATACCTAACGAATAAACAAAAAAAAAACCTCTGAAAAAAGAAAAAAGAAAATTGACGTACGAATTCGATTACAAAAAAGAAATAAAAAAGAAATATATGACATGTAAAGGTGATTGATATTTAATTTGGTTTGAAAAATCTTGTGCTCATCGTATCGTACGAAAAATTGTTTTTTGCTTTTTCGATAAAAACCGAGACACCGAGTTTGCATCGGATTGCGTTATATACACGCAAAATATACACGGTCACGGTAAAACGACACGCATACGCTTATTTCTAATCGTAAGCGTCGTATAACAAAAAAAAGCGTCTGTGTATTTCTTGGCAAGGACATGTAACGTTACCCAACGTTAATATTTAGATAGCATAGCATGCCCTGAATGTTTTTCGGCAAGGAGACATTATTAATGCATACATACATATATGTATACATATATATATATATATACATATAGGTATACATATATATATATATATATATATATATATATCTCGACGAGCGTTTATAATTGGCCCCTACGTTGTGTGTCTATAGATAGATCTCTCGTATCGACTATAAAAATCGATTAAACACTCTGACCGATCTATACTTTTTTAATTAATCTAACGTAATACCTGCGAACGTTTTACGGGTTTTAACAATCGATCGGTCCAATCGGTTCGAGTATAAAATTGTAAGAGAGATAGAAAGAATTAAAAAAAAAAAAGAAAGAGAGACAGAGAAAGAGAGAGAGAGAGAGAGAGAGAGAGAGAGAGAGAGAGAGAGAGAGAGAGAGAGAGAGAAAGAAAAAAAATCGATCTGTTAAAACCTCGTCGGGGCAGGTATATCGAGAAAGAAAGAAAGAAAGAAAGAAAGAAAGAAAGAAAGAAAGAAAGAGAAAAATAAAGTGGGTTGGTTCTTCGCTCTTGGAATCGCGCTCGATCGATTTCTTTTCGAAAGGAAAAAAGAGACAGAAGAGATATGATAAAGAGAAAAAAAAATTAATAATAAAAAGCATAAAGGGAAGGGATAAAGAGGGGACAGAAGGGATTAGGTGGATGGGTGATAGGGATCACGATAGAGACGAGGAAGGGGGGATAAGAGGGGTAGGAAAAAAAAGATAAAGATGGGGGTTGTCTAAAATCCGTTGGTTTTAGACAAGCCCAATTTTTGTTGACCTTGTCTAACCCAAATCTATAGACGCCTCGGCACTACGTGGTCCGTGACTATCCCGAAGTCGGCGTGAGGTCTGCCCAAGAGCATTACAGTTACGCGTACACCAACACCAGCTCGTCGAGTTCCTCAGCGGATCCGTACACTCGTCGTCCCCAGAGGTCTTCCTATACCGAGGAGAACGTCGTCAAGAGAGAAAGCGGACCGTATGGATCATATTCGACCGAGAGATCCTCTAGATCATCAACCGGCGGCGGCCCTGGAGGCTATCATTCCTCTTACGAGTCCCATTCATCCGGACGTTTGCCCGGTGGTACCACTTACCGCCATTTCTCCTATCGCGTCTAAATCAATGCTCCTTAACCAAAGAAAAAAGAAAAAATATATATATACATGTATCCAATCCCCTTTTTATCTATTTTTAATAACTAAACAAATCCTTTTCTCTCCCATCCTCCTCTTACTCACCCCCTTCCCCTCTTACCACTCCCTTATTATTTTTTCGTCTTTGGCTCACTGAATTATATCGTTTATATTCTTTTTTATTTTTTGTCTTTTTCCTTTCGTCTTCCCCGTTTGCAAAATCTATATATCCATGCGTACTATGTTATTATATCGTAGGCATTTCTTTTTTTAAAAGAAAAGGAACGAATATGTGTTAATCTCGAGTAATCGTTATTTACGTTAAAACATAAACCCCATAAAATGGGACCTTAGAGTTTTGTTTATATTATATTGCTACATTTAGAGATATTAAATAATAATAGTTCGCTAAATATCGTGTGTGTGTTTTTTTTTTCTAGCGTGCATTATTAACCGTTTAAACAAGAAAATGTCGTAATATATACGTGTATATATATATATGTACATATATATGTATATATACATATCTTTTTATCTATATCTATATTACGAATATATCGAAATAATGAAAAATGCGAAAAAGCGCATGTATATATATATACACATATACATACATATATATATATATATAAGTATATAAATACATAATATAAATACATATATATATATAAGTATATAAATACATAAGAAGTATAGAAATATGCAGATGCATTATTTTACATTGTTTGTCAGAAATTAACTACTTTTTAGGGGAATCAATTTTAAATTTGTTTTTTACTAAAATATATACATATATATATATATATATATATATATATAAATATACTCTTTTGTCATTGATCAAAAATTTATCACGAGTATAACTATGTATAAGAAATAAGATGAATAAACGTATTTATAATACCAACTAATAATAGAAACGATTCTAATAAATCACGACTCATCGATCTCGTTGGACACACAACGCGAGAATCGGCCAAATTACGTAGATACATTTTTAGATACACGACGCAAAGCGACATGCCCCTCGCTGCTCTACTTTTCATCTTCCAGATCTTTCCCTCACTTCTCTCTCCTCTCCCTTTCTCTCTCTCTCTCTCTATCTCTCTCTCTCTCTCTCTCTCTCTTTCTCTTTCTCTTTTACTCGACAATTAGCACGTGCGATCGCATTCACAAGAATAGACAAGAAATCTGAGAGCGAACAAAAGTCAAAAAAAAAAAGAAAGAAAGAAAGAAAGAAAGAAAGAAAAGAAAAGAAAAAAAACAAAAAAAAAACAAAAATCAAAGGAAAGGAAGAAAAAACAACAACAACAGCAATAACGACAGCAAAAAAATAACAACAAAAAAAGGAAAGATGAAAGGAAATGAAAGGATGAAAAAAAAAACAAAAAGAAAAATACAAAAAAAGAATATATATATATATATATATATATATATACATAAACATACACACACATATATATATATATAAAAAGGGAAAAAGCAGCAACCCCTGAAGCACGCGTTATTATGCCAAAGCACAATCGCTGCCAAAGTCACTAACCGAGTGTCGTTCTTCTTATTTTTATTTATTCTGCCTCCCATGTGACTCCTCGTCCCCATGCCGCCATCACCGTCGCCGCCGCCGCCGCCGCCTCCACCACAACCACCATCGCCATCGCCACCACCAACAACACCATTGCCATCGCAATCCGGCACTACTACCACTTCCGTTTTCTGGAAATCATCGATAAATCTATAAATCACAATCGACACTATCTTATCGAACTTATGCTTGTACGGACGAAAGACCACCCCTGTTGTCCTACCACTCTCCGCTGTCATTCAGGTAAGTTAAGGTTGTTAAAGCAACAAATTATTCCAGCACAAATTTTGCGGAATGTTTCCTGATTTGCAAAAAAAAAAAAAAAAAAAGAATAAAATAAAAAGAAAAAAAATATATTTGCGGAACGAAAAATATTCAATGAACATAGATTATTTTCTTTTTTTCTTTTTTTAATGAGCCTCTTGAAATCAATATCACTTTGTTTTGTTCAAATATAATTAAAGAATTCAAAGGGTACATTGTCACAATTGATTCAATTTTGTACATACTACGTATATACGTACATATATATACTTACTCAACATTCAATCGTATTATTAGATAAAGAATTTCAAGTTCAATAGAGGAAAAAGACGCTTGTGAATTTGAAGAGGCTCAGTAATACTATATATCTCCAATGTCAATGTCTAATTATATACAAGTTCGCATACATGCTTTCTATCGATAATTATGCAACGCAAATAATGCTGAATCTTAATCATACGATCGCAAATAACGACGACGCTTTTTCGCTCTCATTCTTTTTCAAACGCTTCATGCTTCATCCATATCACCGTCTAACGATCTATCAATATTATCAATCATTTTTAATCCTAATTATCATCGATCATCTAGCTTTTAAATATACTAAATATACGCAACATAGCGAATGGCTTTCTACTACAACGGTGAATGCGTACGCGCTTCATGCATATATATATATATTAATACAAAATACGTAGATATATCTTACGTATAATAATAATATCTTATCGTTGGATAAAATATATTGCTAATGGCAAGAAAGAAAATTTGATAAAAGAATAAACAAGATTCGAGAAAAGAAAAGAAAAGAAAAGAAAAGAAAAGAAAAGAAAAGAAAAAAAGACAAAAAGATAAAAAAAGAAGAAAGCATAAAAGAAGTCGTGGATCGATATAGATCGATCAGTAAAGAAGACAAATTGATGTATATTTAGTTGAGGGGTTATCTTCCTCGAATGCCCTACATTGCGCACAAGAGGCTCGTCACCGTAATCCATTCACCGGTCCATAATGTTTACTACTCTGGCTCGATGATACCGATAAGAATACATTCTCGCGTACGTCCAAGTGTGATAGCTGCCGAACTCAAGAGGATACGGGATCTACCAAGGCCATCTACCGAATCTTACACCGAGCACTATTTAAATTCCAAGGATCACATCGTAAGTGAACAAAAGAGAGACAGTGAGAGAGAGAAAGAAAGAACTGTCTCTCTCTCTCTCTCTCTCTTTTTCTATCTTCATCTTTCTCTTTCTTTCTCTCATCTTGCATACATCATCGATCATCGATCATCGATCATCTATCGTCTTCATCGTCGTTTTCATCGTCGTCTTCATCGTCATCGTCGTCGTCGTCGTCATCGTCGTCTTCATCGTCGTCGTCGTTTTTGTCGTCACCTTCGCACATTGGAATATATACCATCAAGTCATCTCACAATTCATTCAAATTGCGAAATCGCGTCGTTAGATCGCGTGTCATTTTTTTTCAACGATGAATCTTATTACAAAATGACATTCACATAAAAAAGATTAATTATCTGATGAAATTCTTCGAGTTAAAGCTACGTGGCGCTTCGTGGCGTTTCGTTGTTTTTTTTCTTACCTTTTTCTTTTTTTGGATCCTTCTCGTTTGGATCCTTCTTCCAATTTCTGTCTAAAGAAGAATGATTTAATATCTATATAATTTATACTCATAAATAAATAAATAAATTTAAGAGATTAACAAATTAAATTTGTATATATATATATATATATATATATATATATGTATATATATATTTAGACGAGTCAATAGAATTTTATGTTTTTTGAAAATTGAGAAATTTACGATGTTAATTTGAAATACATCGTAAAAATTATTCCAAAATAAATTTATATTCGTTTATCATATCGATTTTACGTTACTATATATAAATATATCTATCTATCTATCTATCTATCTATTCGCAGTACTTCGACGACGAGGCCAAAGAAATACGTGCAAGGGTGGATTCTCTTTTACGACGAGTTCACGTCTACATACCACGAGCATGTCCCAGGTATTATCGATAAATCTTATAGAAAGCGAATGATGAAGGAAATTTCTTATCGGAAGATGGAAATTCAAAAAAAAAAAAAAAAAGGAAAAAAAAATAGTAAAAAAAAGAAAAGACGTTTGACGTTTGAACGTCTTTTTCATAATTTTAGCGACTTTGCCGAAGAAATAATACCGGAGCGTATGCGCAGTGGTGATTATATTCGCCGATTGATATCCGGTAAGAACAATACTAAGAAGGATGCGGAAGCTGTTTCATGGTACGATGTACCGGAAAGAGGACATTTTGGAAATTTGGCATGCGTCAAGTACGTCGCTGGAAAGCCCCAATCCATCAGGAGACCCTACTACAAAGTAGCTGATCTTCGCCCATCCGACATCAAGAACGACGTTAAGTTTTTGAGCTACTACCAAAAAAATCGGCAGGCTGCTGCCAACGCTTGTGAGTAATCGTACTTTGATCCTATGTAAATGCAGCAGCTAGATTTTTCTAAAGGAAAAGTCGTTACAAGTTTGTCCTGTTTATTTATGATACGTAAAGATCTATCATCCATTTATATATCTATTTGTTTATCCCTGATTATATATACACAAACAGAGTTGTTCATAATTCGAATTCATTGATACTGAGATAAAAGTCATAAATTTTTATAGATAATTCGTAATGGTAAACGTAAATGGTAAATAAAAAAAAAAAATGGGATATCTTATAACGTATTTGATTTGTTTGTATTTAAGAGAAATGTATTTGTTGTTTATGAAATTGAGAAAGATTTAAACGACAGGACGATCTTGTCGACGATCCTTACAGATTTTGCGGACCGACTTTAACGAGCGACGAATGAAAAAGCGGCGATCTCTTTTGTGTGGGATAGGTCGATTTAAAAAAAAAAAAAAAAAAAAAAGAAAAAAAAAAGAAAAAAGAAAAGAAAAAAAGGAAAAAAGAGGAAAACGAAAAGAAACAAAAAAATTATTTGAAACGGATAAAAGAAAAAGAAAGAAAGCACTTTCTCTCGTAACTCGTTGAAGATCGGAAAAGTGTCTCGGCTAGATGATTTTTGAGTAGATGAAAGAAAGGAAAATAAAAAAAAAAGCAAAAAAAAATAAAATAAAAAGAAAAGACGGCCGCGGGACGCCGTCCGTGTGAACCTTTTTTTTCATTTTTCTATTTTTTTGTTTTTTCTTCTTTTTTTTGTCTATCTTGTCTCCCCCCGCCCCCCAAAGCTCGTATCTCCAATTTTCGTTTTCTTTTTATGTATGTATTTATTTTATATGTATTTTTTTGTTTCCTTTTTGGACTGAGATTGGCACCGTATATTAAATTGTCTGAGAAATTTGTCGTTTCTGCTGTGCCTGGCGATAATAATAATAATGATGATGATGATGATGATGATGATGATGATGATGATGATGATAATGATGATGATAATAATGATGATGATGATGATGATGACGAACATGTGTTCATTTGATTTTTATCTTTTTTGGTTTTTTCCCTCCTCGTAATTTTTCCTCGCTCGTTTTTTTTACATTCATATATGTACCACATGTATGTATTCTATTTGTCTCTTTTTCATACATTTTAATGTTTCTCCCTTTTTTCTTTTCTTTTTTCTTTTCTTTTTTTCTTTTTTTTCTTTCTTTGGTTTCCTCTTTTCTTTTGTACTTTTTTTTTATTGCCATCTCGTTTCGTATTTAAATCTTTCTTTTACCACCTTTTTTTCTTTACATATTGTGTCTAATAATCGTAAAATAGCGAACGACGGTGTGAGACATTATAATTATTAATATGTATGTATATTTTACGTTACTGTTGTCGTCGTCGTCGTCGTAGTAGTAGTAATAGTAGTAGTAGTAATAACAGTAGCAGTAATATACATATATAGTATACTTTTTCTTTATGTTTTCTTTTTTTCGTTTCGATATATCGTTTCGATCGGAAAACGAAAATAAGGAAAAAAGAAAAAAAAGTGATAAACAAAATTATTATAAATGCGAGATAAAAACTGATAACAAAAAAAAAAAAAAAAATAAAGAAAAATAAAAAATAAAAAAGGAAGCGATAAAAACGAAAGCAAATGTTTCTCGTAAGGAAGCCGATGGTATTACTACTGTGGGAATTCGTGTTTCGTTTGATTTTGTGTATATTTGTGTATTAAAATGAAAACGAGCGATCGGTGGAAGCGGTAAAGAAAACGAGATCGAGATCGAGATCGAGAAAGAGAACGAGATCGAGATCGAGAGGAGAATTTTTCCCGACGATGAGTACGCCGCGATGACGGCTGCAATGACAACGCATTTTAAGAGAGAAAGAGAGAGAGAGAGAAAGAGGGAGAGAGAGAGAGAGAGAGACAGAAAGACAAAGACAGAAACAGAAGCCGAGCACTGACACACTGTAGATCCAACTGGAAGACGCATCTGAGAATTTTTTTCATGCGATTCTCCATGATCTCCATGATCGAGGCAGCATTTGCAGAAGAACAAGCAGAGCGATTTTTTTAAACGTTTCAGGCAAGGGCACGTGGAGGGATCGCGTTCCAGAACTATACGAGGATCCAACTAAAGCCAAAAAGGAGAAGGATAATGAGGATGAGGAGAAGGAAGAAAAGGAGGAGAAGAAAAACGAAGAATGATTGACCTTTTACGAAAACTATTAATACTATTAAAACCGTCCTATATTTCTTTCTTTCATGATATATCGTATAATATATGTGTATATATGTATATATATATATAAAAACATATGTATGTATGCATATACACATGTTTATTATAGAATGATTTATCGAATTAATTATTACGATTAGAAAAATGTTCTCTACGCGATTATGATAATAATAGATAGGTATATTTGATAAAATATATATATATAAATATATATATATATATATATAGATATATTTTATTATTATTATTATTATTATTATTTATTTATTTATTTATTTGTGTAACTCCCCGATAACGAGTTACATTCATAGGACCGTGATCGTTTTCACTTATTTATTATTCGTATCGTATTTATCGTTATTAATCTAAGAATATAGAAAGTGCAAAGTGATTAGAAAAAAAAGATATTATAAAAAATAATCTCGCACGAAACTTGTAATATGAAAAATAGTTAATACACGTCATTATGCATATCGGAGACATGTTTCGTTTCTTTTCTTTTTTTTTTTCTTCTTCTTCTTCTTCTTCTTCTTCTTCGAGCGTATCGTCGCATAGAATCAATAAAGAAAAAAAAAAAAAAAAAAAAGTTACGTCATTCAATAGATTCTTTTCTTTTTCTTCTTTTTTCTCTTCCTTTTTTTTTTGTAGAGAGAGGTACGCGTGAAAAAGGAAAAAAGAAATAAAAAAAAAGAAAAACGTCGATCACTTTTTTCTTTGACGGATATATCCAATTCGTAAGATAATTAAGTTCGATTTAAGTCGCCTAATGAAACGAATCCGATCCAAAAATTCGAGGTAAGCGTTACTATAAACATGCTTTGCAAATTTTAATATAAATTTAATATCGAAATTGTAAGAGCCCAAATAAGGGTGACAAAATAAAGCCAGCTATCGAGAGTGTCTTGAGTGATGATCATTGTGGTGATCAATTGTAATATCTGCAAATTGAGGAATAATTTGTCAGCTGTTACGAATTCTAACATAAATATGCGTCTAAATAAATTTTGCGTGTACGTATTGAGTTTTACAAATGCGAACGGAAAGGAAAGTAGCTCGTTAAACGACGAACGTTCGTCGACGAATATTTATTATTATCAGATTATCTTTTCTTTTATCGAGATCGAACGAGCAAGAAAAGAGATATAAAAAAAAAAAAAAATGTTTGCAAATGGTTGTACGATCGAGCTGCTCTCGCGTCCGTAACTTTTTTCTTTTATTTTTTGATTGATTTATTTATTCTTTTTTTTCTTGTTTTTTTTTTCCATCCTGATCGACGCGACACAAAAAGCACAGTGTTTAAATGCATATTCGATCGATTCATCTGATTACGCCATTACGCATTAAGCTTACGTTTACTATATACATATTTATGTATATGTATACTATATGTATATGTGCTTATATTATTTGACATTATTTCAATTGATCGTCTCACGCACACATCGAGTGTCAATATTAATACTCTTGATTACTATAATTATATGATGAGTAAAAAGAAAAAAGAAAAAAGAAAAAAAAAAAAAAAAAAGAAAAAAAAAGAAAGAAAGAAAGAAGAAAAACAAGAACGAAAAGATCGTACAGAAAATCATTCTATCAATGATCTATCCAATCAAAACGATCTACGATTTAATTTAACGAATAAAAAAAAGAACTGATAAGTAATCGAATAAAAATAATTCTGGTAATCTCGCGAAATGCCGACCTTTATAACAATTAATTATTCATTTGCAATCCGATTCATTTGTCACACACCATCGTACACACGCATATATATATATATATATATAGAGAGAGAGCTTATTCACGATAATTCGTTTGTTATTATTGCTGCACGCTTGAAATTTATCTACGTATGTATATAATTTCTTATATACAGGATTGTTGTCGATGATTTAATGCACAAACTGCGAGGAGTAGTCAAGACCAAACAATTCTTTTTTTTTCTTCTTCTTCTTCTTTTGGTCAGACAACATGAGATCGATGAAGCGATCAAGTTGTAGAAATTAATATTTGCTTGCTTTTTGGGGCTGTGGTGAAGTGGAGTGGGGGAAAGAGGGCAAAGAACAAATTTATACATTACTTTTACAGAATGGTTTTTAAAAGTCAGTCGTAAAGTTTGTGCCTGTATATAAGAACATAAATGTTTTCGGTCCCATATTATGCGACAACAAATATTTACCTTGGCTTACTTAACCATACAATCCCCCCCCCCACCCCGTCGACAATTTCTTTATTGAGTGTTCTTGTTTTTTTCTTTTTTTTAACGCCCTGTTAAAAATCTACACGCTCTGTAGAAATCCTGAAGAATTTGAATTGTCGTTTATGCTCATCGACGATGCATCATTTTTTTTTAGCTTAAATGTGTATTTGAATTCCACAGGCAATTTATCGCAGCTTCTCTATTTCTCGGTTTAGGCGTACGGCTTTATCGTTATTAAAAATGAATCGTTGATTGAATTATCATACGAGCTTTCTCTCGTTAAACGATCATTTATGTTTCATGTACCGCACCCAGCACCGGATCAACCGATGACTGAGAGAGAACTCAGAAAGGGTTAGTAACTGGATATACGTATATGAGATAATTATTGCGTTCGTTCGTTCGTTCGTTCGTTCATCGGTGCCAACTTATTGTCCAAGAAATCTCAATAATGCTTCCATTCCAATAATCGAAATTATTACACTAATCGTATATCTACGTATCTGTGTCTGACATTCTACACAAAATTCTAGCCCGTGCCCTAGAAACCGAATGGAGCGAATCGATTGTGAAAAGAGGTAAGCTCAAATCTTATCAAAAGTGATTTACTCTAGTAATGTTTCTCTCTCTCTCTCTCTCTCTCTCTCTCTCTCTCTATCATACCTGATATAATCCCTTTAATACATATATATATGTCTACGTTTTCGTACGCGGGTTCCCTGTATACTCGTAGAAGTGAAACCAATACTGGAAGAGAAGACAAATGTGGCAGAAGAGAAGACGAATTTACCCGAAGAAAAGATAATCGTAAAGGAAGAGAAGAAAACTATATCAGAAGAGACGAAGACTGTGGCAGAGAAGAAAGAAACTTTGATAGAAGAGGAGAAACCTCTAGCGGAAGAGAAAGAAATTGTTATAGAAGATAAGAAAGTTTTAATGGAAGAACCGATACAAGAGGATGTTAAACCAAAAGCTAAACTGGCTAAGGAATCTAAGATTAAAAAATCAAAGCAAGCGGAAGTAGAGAAGAAGATTGAAACAAAAGTGGAAATGTCCAATATAAAGGAAATATGTCCAGTGAAGGAAACTTCGAAGGAGCCTGAATTATTAGCAGAATCTGTTAAGGAAAAGGAAGAAAAGGTAGAGGAGGTAATAGCTCTTACGGAATCTTTGGTATCTGATCAAAAGCAACTAGATATCGTAGAGGAATCTTCTAAAGAGGAAACTCCGAAAGAGGAACCAACGAAAGAGGAACCAACGAAAGAGGAACCAACGAAAGATATGCCAATTGAGATAGAAGTTGCAAACGTCCAACAATCAGAAAATCTTCTTGAAGAAAAAGTGGAAGAGCAAGTAACGGTGGAACCGAAAGTAGAGTCAACGGTAGAAACTGCTGCAGTAGATATAACAGAGATCGTAGAAGAATCGAAATCGATAGTTGCGCAAGAAATAGAAACGAAACCAATTGAAGAATCAGAGATCATCGAAGCTACTCCTGCGACAGAGAGTAACGAACTTGTAAGTGAAAAGGATCAACCAGAGGGTGAAACGGAAGAGGGTAGGTTATAAATCTCTCGATTTCGTTTATAAATAAATATCATTAAATATCGAAAAACACAAAGGAGAATTTGAATAATTTTTTTTTCTATTCTATTCTATGTTATCTTTTGCACGATTCAATGTGTCTGTGCAAATTTTCTAATATTGATAGATATATATATATTTATATATATAATCAATGTCTTGAGTCTACCAAAACTAAGATAATATCCTTTGTCATGTTTTTAATTGCATCTTTAAAACCTTTTATTATCTTATGTCACGTCGAATTTACCTATTTTAATATATGTTCCTACCTATGTATCTAAGACCTAATATGTATTTATAGGTATATAATATATATATATATATATATATATTATTTATTACATACAAATTTTATTATTTATAAGATCAATAAATATATATATATATATATATATATATATATATAAATTAATATAAATTAATATAAAAATTATATACACATATATATATCACATCGTATAATTACGAAATTTGTTTATATACGTATATATTTTTATATATATATATAAATAAATAATAAAATTTTTTGCTCGCGTAAAAGAAAAATTGAGGACAATTGAAAATATTGTTTCAGTGAAGCAAGAAAAACAAGATGCGGCAAAAAGAGCTCAAGAATATTTGCTTAAAGTTGAAGAAGAATCCAGGTAATAGATTATTACCCTTAGAATCTTTCAAAAGAAAAAAAAAAAGAAAAGAAAAACGAGAGAGAGAGAGAGAGAGAGAGAGAGAGAGAGAGAGAGAGAGAAAGGAAAAATTCAATGATATGTAACAAATAAAAAAGAACTAATATATCCGTTCATTTAATTCTTGATATTTTATAGAACCGAAGAGGAGAAGAAAGAGGCTATGGAGGTACAAATAACGAAGTACGAGATGGAGGAGGAAAAGGCATGGGAGGCTTTGCAGATTGATTTGGATCGAAAAGCACATCTTAATGAGATCCTTGAGGTAGAGAAGGCAGAAGCCGAAAGGAAAATTGAGGAAGAAAAATTAGAAAAGGAACGTACTGAGATCCTTCGTTTGGAAGAAGCTGAAAGGTGAGAAGAAAAAAAAAAAGAAGAGACATATCTAAAATGAAACGAATAGAACGAAAAAACGAAGCCAAGAGATACAATGAAAAAAATAATCATTAAAGTAATAGCATTTTTTTACTTTCTTTCTTTCTTTTCTTTATTGTTTTTTTATTTTGTTTTATTTTTTCGAACAAAATTAATTAATTCGAAGAAAAATAACGTACGATGAAATTAGTATTTGATGGAAGTAAAATCCTAAACAAGAAAAAAAAAAAAGGAAAAAAAAAAAAAAAGAAAAGTAACGATTGAAACGGTGTGCATGCATAGGGACAATGGGAGGGAGAAAGGAGGAAGGAGTTAAGGGGGAAAGGGAAGGGGTAAGCGTCTCTAGATTTGCCGTAGGTGCTCTTTACGCTGGATACGTCTTTGGGAAACCGGACATAGAAATTGCATCGAATTGAATTCTTTTATTTTATTTTATTTTATTTTATTGTTTTCCTTTTCTTTTTCTTTTATTCTTTTTTTCCTTTCTTACGTACTTTTTCTCGTTGTCGTTCAGACAAATCAATGCTGAAAAGCTTCGTGCTCTAATGGAGGAACAAGAGAGGATGCTTATCGAGGAACGCGCGGAGGAGGTTCGTCAGAGACAGGAAAGAGAAGAACGATTGGCTGAAGTGTCCCTCGGCATTAATGATAATAAAAAGGATGCCGATCATTCACGCGAGGATCAACTTTTTTCCGAGATAACCGATCAAGAGATGGAGGAGAAAGCGTTTGAGCTTCCGCCGACGGATGAGGATACGAAGGTAAAAAAAAAAAAAAAAAGAAAAAGTGATCTAAAACGACGTATTCTAAATTTTTTATGTGAACATTATAGTGATTTATATGAAAAATTAAAAAAGATATATATATATACATATATATATATATATGATATATTTTATTACGATATTTTTCTAATAATATGTTGTATAATCAATTTAATTCTTCTTTTTCTTCTTTTTTTTTTTTCTTTTTCTCCTAAATTTATAAAAATCTTCCTTTCATATTTCTATCATACGATAATATCGTTGATGGAGTAAAATTGTCGTAAATTGACAAAAAAAAAAAAAAAAAAAAAAAAAAGGAAAAAGAAATATATCTCTTATTATAGATCATTTGTTGAATCTATTAAGATCAATTTTTTATTAATATCGTTTGTACTTGTGTTTTAGATCGAAGAAGAAGATAACGTAGTAGAGTACGAGGTCGAAGATATTTCCATGGATCCTTTCGTCGAGGAACCAGACGGACAATCTCAACCTGTAATCAGCGGTGGTACTGCCATCGTAGAGGAGAATTTCGAATGGCCTGACGAAGAAGCTTAATTTCTCTTTCTTCTATTCTCTATCTCTCTTTCTCTCTCTCTCTCTCTCTCTCTCTCTCTCTCTCTCTCTCTCTCTCTCTCTCTCTCTCTCTCCCTCTCTCTCTATCTCTATCTCTCTCTTTCTCTCTCTCTCTTTCCCTATCTTTTATCGCGAATAACAGCTTATACGCCGGATCATGTTCCTTTATTACTATAATATTCACTTTTTATTTTGCGCTACGATTAACATACTTTATCTCAGCATATATCATTTCATTCTTTCTGACATAATTAATAAAACATTGCGATACGATTTTGATCGATCTAAATGTATTAAGTAATCGAACATATCATATGTATATATATATATTCGATATAAAGTAGTCTGATAAATCATTTGAAAAAAAAATGCAAGAAAAAGTGATAAAAAATAATTTGTTATTATTATTATTATTATTATTATTATTATTATTATTATTATTATTATTATTATTCAATTATTATTTCAAATCGTATCGTCAATTCGAAAACATACATACATATATACATACATACATACATACATACATAATCATTCGCATATCTATTTATTTCATTGCCGATGCATTACATACAATATGTGTACGTGTGCGTGCGTGTAATAAGAATGTTAGAGGAGTAACGTGCAGGATATGTTTAATGTTATGTTCGATCGATCGTAATTATAATAATCAATCTGAATCATTGGTGTCAGCAATAATATCAATGATATTGCCGATCCTTAGCATCAATTTCGACGAAAACATTTTAATGAGAAAATTCATTTGTTAAATAATATTGTCGAACGTGATGCAAAGCAACGACGATATTGGGGAATATCATTGTGAGTTTTTATTGTATTATTATTATTTTTTTTTTTCTTCTTCTTCTTCTTCTTTTTCTTTTATATTCCCTTATTCGTTTATCCTCACGTTTTCTACAAACTGTATTTGGGATCGTGGACGAGTCAAAAATATTTTTCATTTGGACGTTCAATCGATATATTAAATTTTTGACCTGTCGCTAATAATATATAAGGCAATTTCTAGTATTAATTTATTATACGATTATACACATATACATATATATAAGATTAATTGAAGGATTGTAACAACGATAAAAGAGAGATATATATATATATATATCTATATATATATAAAAACAAAAATCTCTTTCTCATATATAAATGTATTATAATTTTAGATTTGCGCGTTAAAAATAAACATACGTACAATGCGATATAATGAAACATTGAATTAAAGTTATTCAAGGTATAAATAAACAAAATGTAATACAATTAATAAATATAGATTGAAATTCTTACAAATGATTTTTTATAGCGAAATTTATATAACCAGTCGACGATCTATGTATAACGCCAAATATTTCATACTTATTGTCAAGATAACGTTTATGTTATTTATAATAATGTTAATAAATCTCTTATTATGAATCAAATAATTAAACGTTTATTTCGTCTTTCCTATTCCTTTCTGACGTACGTTAATATTAAAGAAATCAATGACGAAATGAATGTAGTATTTTACGAAAAGAAAAAAGAAAAACCAATTATCCTAACTTCTTCTATTAAAATCACCATTGTTTAATTCTAAAGATTCGTTGATTTTTTATGGTGTAATTAGTCAAAAAAAAAAAAACACAAGAGAAAAAAAGAAGAATCTGAAATAAATAATTTGCATGAAAATGATTATATGTACATATATTATTCCTAGAAAAAATAGATAGTCAAAGAGAGACCTTCCGATTTGCAAAGAGCTCTCTCGTTGTTTTACCTTTTGACCTTGGTTTAGACCAGTTACGTAATCTTCCTCGACTCTAGCTAAACGTCGTCGGCTTCGTTCGAATCGATAAAGGAAACTTTGGTACGATGACGTTTCTAACGTTGCAACGCTATGTACTTCAACCCGTTACGACCCATTAAGGTTTGCGTCATTAAAAAGAAAAAAAAAAGAGAAAAATAGGGGGGGAAAAAGTCAGGGCACGGATGACGCGAATAATAATATTACATATTAATTTATATGGCTTTAGTAGAATACACACGTGCGCACACACAGAGAAAGAAAGAGAGGGAGACTCATTCAATTCCCTTCGTTCAATTTTGATTATTATGATTTATTTCGATATAACGATGTAAATATTATTATGATTTTTTATCATTCGTCATCAGAAAATTCTCCGGGCAATCGCTTTTGTTCATATTTGAAAGATAGCCAAAAAATTCGTCGTAGTCGTTTCGAGAAATCGAAGATTATGCAATAGTAGTCAAGACCCAGTCTGAATAGGATCGAAGATCTATTTACATATACATTTATATATGTATATATATATATATGCCTAATCGATATAGACGAATGGGAAATAAATATATTGTAAACAAAGAGATAAATAAGAAAATAATGTTATTAACGTCAAATGAATGATATCTGATTAAATATAACGTACGAATATTCTTATATCTTAAAGAATATAAATAAAAAAAAAAGATTCCCTTCTATTCCAATTGCCATAGTAACATTGAAAGATATAATATTTCTTTCTTTCAAAAGCTCGTTGATATCTCGAGAGCAAACTAATACAAGAAGACCCCTTTTTGAATATTTAGATATATATATATATATACATATTTATATGGACATACATATACACGTACAAAAAGGTACATATATTTATGTGTGTGTGTGTGTGTGTGTGTAGATATATGTATATAAAATATGGAACGGGTCGTATCACTCGAAAAAGATGTGAGGGTCGAAATCAGGAAACGAATAATCATTCAGAAGCAGAGTCGATGAACATCGCAGAGACCACACCGATGCGGGCATTATAATTTTCGGAAGTGAGTGCCAAGATTAGAGAGCATTGACGTCATCCTCGCGACAATAAAAAGAGAGATCCGTCCATAAGCTCGTTGCTACGCATCGCTGACAATGAATCGTATAGATAACGGCCTGTGGACGTAAGCCCAACGTAGAGACGTAAACGAGAACATATATACATATGTACGTCTATATATATATATATATATATATATATATATATATATATATATATATATATGTATGTATAATAGATTTATATATGTATGTACTTTAATAAATATATATATATGTGGGTATGTATATATACAGGAAAAGTTTTGAAGTTATTGTTATAATTTATGATATAGTATCGGAAATTCCAATAAATTTGATTTACAAGTAGAACACATTCATTTAGCATGTTTGCTAAAGCGAACACGTGTCGTTATCGAAGAAGAAGTATATTAAAAATATCTCCTTTATCTTTGTTCTTCGTTTTTTTCCTTTTTCTTTTTCTTTTTTTTCCCTCTCCCCCCTTTTTTTCGATTAATTTCTCTGGATAATTTATGCTCATTAAAACGTCACGATATATTTAACATATTTTTATAATAAATGATATTCTCTTTCTCTCTCTTTCTCTCTCTCTCTCTCTCTTTAGATTTCTACAAGTATTTATTTCTTTTCATTATGTCCATATATTTTTACATAATATTTCGTTGATTAATTTATACGAAAACAAAACTTCCATGAAAATTATCTTCGATAATATTTTATAATAAATAATACTGAAAAAATTTCAACGCGAAGTTCATCGCTGAAATCAAAGAAAAAGAAAAAAAAAAAAAAGAAAAAAAAGAAAAAAAACATGTTTCTCAAAATTCGATAAAGAGCGCGAAGAAAAGGGGAAAATGTATGATGAAAGGGAAACTTCAAAAAAAGAAAAAAAAAAAAAAAAAGAAAAAAATAAAACACAAAAGATGCAATTGAACGAATTGATCGTTTCACCGCGACAAAATTATTCGAGTAAAGACGATATTTAAGTAATTGCTATTGTCTACACTTCATCCGTCCTTATCAAACTATTTTCTATATATTATGTAATAGTAATAATGTATATGGATAAATATACAAAAGGAAAGTTTGCGAAAGTTACCGGGCCAACGGGCTTCGTTTCGTAGCTAGCAGAGAATAGAGTAGTAGAATCGGTGCGAGTTGACGTCAGTCCGAGGGCTGCGCTGGCGCCACGCCGTTTTCCTATGACGTCATTCGAGGGTGTACTTCTAGGGGGTGAGAAAAAAGGAAGGAGAGAAGTAGATATATATATATATATATATATATATATATATATATATATAGAGAGAGAGAGAGAGAGAGAGAGAGAGAGGGAGAGAGAGAGAGAGAAAGACAAGTTGCGGGTTCAAAGTGGTAAGGTTCAATGGCGTAGGTAATCAATAAATTTCCAACTATTATTCAGATTTACATTTCAAAAAACATATCGATTTATCACAATCGAGTTTCTCTTCAAATTAAATATTTTCTTTTTTTTTCTTTTCTTTTTTTTTTTAGAAGGAAAGCTTCTCTCCTTCGACGAATGAAGTGACGATTATTTTCGACGGATTCAGATTTTCTTTTTTTTTTTTCTCCTTTTTTTTTTAATCCCATCGCGAATGAACAATTGTATAGGAGATTATAAGGAAAGGAAGGGAAGTGTTTGGAAAAGATTGAAAAAAAAGGACAAAAAAAAGAAATTGTTTTGATATTAAATCGATCGAAGTAGAAGGCTAAATTATTATTTTTTTTTTTTTTTTCTTATTATTTTTCTTCTCAAGAGAAATAACGATATCGAGAAGATCATTTAACGCCACTGGTCTTAGCCGTGAAAAGCGTGCCATCTTCGACCATTCTATACCTCCGCCATTTTGGTGCCAAGTTAGGTTCTTCATCCTCAAAGTGTAATCTTCACTTTGCAAGATGCTACCTGTCACCCCTCTCCCTCCTTCGATC